>NW_020884908.1:5162022-5360619 GCF_003945725.1 Corapipo altera
ATGAATGTCAGCTAGCTGACCACTCCACTCCCGTGACTCTTCATTAGATTTGGGTAGCCAACTGCTTGCTGTTGTTTGTATAAATAAGTAATTATAGAAGTTAAGGAGAAAATCTGCATGTTTTCAGATAGGTAGAAGACAAAATGCATATGAAGGCTGATTTAATCTTTACCAGATGGCTTCTTGAAGTTGAGCACATTTGCAGGCCAGCATGGGAAAGTTAATAATTTTCCTAGCAGTACTACACCTGTTGTATAAACACCTTCTGTCTGCCAAGGTACTCAAAAGCAAATACTAGCAAATAAGAAATGTAAGTCACACCTACAAACTGAACCCAAAACTATGAAAGATTCTTTGTTACAACATTGTCTCATAATTTTGGTTTTTGTTGACCTTCTGAAGATCTGCCTGTTAACACAGAACTCATACAACAGGTACCAAATTAACATCACTCCCTTAGCAAAGTCCCATTTTGCTGTACATGAAAAACCAGAAGAAATTCAAGTATTGGTAGAAACAATAAAGGCTTTTCCCCACTTCAGCACTCCCTGTTTCTAATTTCAGTTTTCATCTGGCAATTCCACAGATCACATATGCCAGACAAAGCATTTCAGCCTCTGTCAATGATTGGATTATTCTATGATCTAGTTAGTGGAATGGACACAAATGTCTGCCTAACAACAAAAAAAATTGCTTTTTCTTTGTGAAGCACAGCTGATGCAGACACTAGTACAATTATTTCTTAGAGCTTAGATATCAGCTCAATATCATAAGGTTTTTTTATGTTTAAAACAGTAGCAATGCTTTTTCTCTACATATCTATATATGTAGAAGCATTAAAAGCTTGTTGCAAATAAAATCAAAAGGCTATGTTATTTATATATTTGTATATATAAATATATATGTTATATAAAGTAAGAGAAAGATAGGAAGAATGGAAAAACCCCCACAATATAAAGTTTGGGCCTGTGTAGATTTTCATAGACATTAGATAACAAAAATGTACTAACAGATGAATAAACTTTAAAGAGGTATTTTAACAATTTTAATATATTTACATATTTACTCAATTTTCCCGCACCTTACAGCAATGCTCACCTGATGAGCAGAGACATCCAGGAGGACTGAAGGACAAGCAGCTGACTTTCCAAGTCAACGAGACATCAAAAATTGGCCTTTACACCCCTAAACAAAGCACTCTGCTACCCCTCTTCACAAAAATATGAGATGGCTAAATCATAACCAACACTAAACAAGATTCTTCTAGCTCTTTTTAAATACAGCTGTCTTTTCCAATACATTAATCTATTTTGCACCCATGATGATCATGAGTTCTTTTCAGTACTTGGTAAATGTTTCATAAGCTGTTATTTTTAAGTTGTCTGAAAGGGTAGAATTCTAAAAACAAGTGTATAAGGTAAGCTAAGTAGTAAAATGTTTTAAAGTGCTCTTTAATGGATCCTCCTTTACAATTTGAACAGCAACTTTTCATATCTGACATAAAATCCATAGATATAAATCACATTAGAGGGTTATTCTTTCCCCATTATCAATCTCTGTCTCTTTATGGAACACTAAAGTCACATTTGACCTTAAAACATGATAAAATGGAAATCAAACTAGAATGTTTTGTAAAAGATATAATGAACTTGTACCTCTTAAAAAAAAGTCTCTTTATGATGTAATTTTGAACACATCCTTCATTAAATACAAATAAAGATTTTCAAAATGTAGCTGTGACAAACGGAGAAAAAAAATGGTTTTTTATTGTCCTGACAACTTCAATGAAAACATAACCACCATGTTATAAAATGGAAATATAACTCCACTTTTCAGGAAATTCAGCATTTAGTGTGAATAGTAATTTGCAATTATACACCAAAACTGAGAGACTCACACATGCAGCAATCCCATAAAATTATAACATCACTCCAGGAGGAACTCTTAACCATCGTACGCTCTTTACAATATATACTTCGCAAACAAGAAAGAAAGAAGCCACAGTTCTGCCAAATATCTGTCAGGTGCATATATAGTTGCTAACCCTAAGAAAGTTCTGCAAGAAAAATCTTCTCTTTGATCATACAGGTGACACATCAATTGTTCAGTGGCTCCTACCCTCAATAAATGCCAAATATACAGCAAAACAGAAGCTATTTCTCCCCCTCCCTCTCTCAAATACTTTTAATACAGGAGTGAAAAAAGACTGGTTCCACCAAAAAAAAAACAGAAAAAGACCCATCCTAAAGAAGCCAGTCACAACCAGACTGTTCTGAAAGCACTAAAAAGACTCTATTTCTCTACTGTATTTTTTCATTTTCCAGATGCCAGGTTCACCTGATCCACTCCTTCCAAAGACGCAATAACAGGATATAGAGTGGTACCATTAATACTTAACACTAAATCCCAATCCATTTATGTAATATAAAAATCCAGCCTGATTTCTGTTTGTGATCAAATTCAAAAATATATTTTTACAGTTTTACTTCTTCTTCACTGTTTGATCTCTTGCACTTGCAATATGCACCCTGTCATGCCTGAATATTTTTTACAATTAATTTTTGCATAATTTCACAATTTTTTACAATTGAATATTTTTACAATTAAGACACAGAGTTGCATGCCTACATAATTTCTGTCACCTGTTTAGGCAAGTGTGCAATGAAACTACAATCACAAAAGTAGTGCACACACATGATAAAACAAAGTGTTGAACCGAAAAAAATACATATTTTCATATACACACCTCACAGGCTATCTCCAAAAAGTCTGAAATTCAGTGACTGTTAAAGGTTTTACAAAGGGGAAGTGCGTTAAGCAGAATCCTTTGACACAGCATGGAGTAGAGGAAAGACCCTTGTTTTCTACCAGGATGGAACAAACCCTTTGTCTTCACCGTTATTGCAGAAAACGGTTTTTACCTCTCTCCCGTTCCCTGCTTGGACAAGACTGCAGGTTATTTGAACATGTAGGGTATGTGAAGATTCATTTTTAAGGAACTGTAATTCCAAAGGAGCACGAGGTCATCCAAAAGGCAAGTTATAGACGTGAAAGTATAATACATTCTGTATGCAGGAAATATTTCAGAAATACTGTTGCAAAATACTGACAGGGTGTCAGTATTCTGACTGTCTATATTTCAGTGAAGAGTAGGATTAATCTAGTGTTTTCAGAAATATTTTATCTTTGATCTTTACAAAAATGTCAAGTAAAAGATTTCCTCTGAACTATCTGCATTGTGCACCTCTGCAGTCCCAAAATTACAATGTAATGCTTTCGACAAGTGATTAAAAAGTTTAACAGTGTAGGGTTTTTAAAAGAAATGTTGTACAGTTTTACTTTTATTCTTCAACCCTGATATCACCAAACACTTTTACATACGCCAGTTCCTTTGTCTAATTTGGCTAAAAGCTACTGGCTTTGTGAACAACCAGTCTCAGAGGGTATCACTTAAGAGGAAAAGTCATCCATAAGATAACACACAGTCTTGCCACTAATGCAAATTCCCTACAAACAAGGATATTTTAGTAAATGAAGGAGCTCTTCAATCCTCTGCTTTCACAGATCTTTGCACTTGACCTCTGACCTGAGGTTTAAAGTCTGGCCTAAAAATGCTACCCAGGGAAATCTTACAAAGACTCCTGAATAAGACTTAGAAAAATGAAAGCTTAAAACCTCAACAGCGAACAAAAGTCAACCAATGACAACGTCTGACAGCCACCGTCAATTCTGAAGTGATGCCTCTGTCATCCAACGACTCAAAGTATTGATTTCTCTCAGCATGAAAAAAGCTTAAGCCAATGAAATAGATATAGCATCATCCCCCCGATAACAGCCATCAAGGTTAACACCAGCAGAACACTTATCAAAGTATCTCTTCTATTTCTTCTTGTTTTAATGGACTGAACACAATGCAATGGCTTCTCATCTCTTCAACCCATGGTTTTCCAAACCTCATTTATCCACTTTTCCAACCTTTTATCTGATTTGAAGATTTAAAAGAATCTGAATCTAAATCAACTGTTTGTAATACAAATGGGGGTGGAGAGGAGTGATGAAAAAAATTGGTTTATAGCCAGACATTCCTGGGGTAAAAAAACCCATGCATTTAAAATCACAACAAAAGGAAAAAAAACATGCAGTTGACTTAGATCACACTAAACACAGACTGGTAAAACTATGGTCATGACCAGAAAAAAAAAATCTACCACAATCAATTTGGGTTAGTGATTAGAGAGAAATGCAAGGATCTCAAGAGACATCTGGTTTTAATTTGTGCTGAGTCAACAGCTTTATTTTTTACCTTCAGGTCTCACAGATTTGAGCTTTAGTAAACCCAAATAAACACTAGGTAAAAGCACTTCTATGCAGATCCCATCTTTCAAATAAACCCAACTTAGTACAGTAGGTAAATGAGACCAACTAACAAGAGTTCAACTGGATAAAAATGTAGCTGACAGAATAACTAACTAGTGAAGAGCAGAGACAAATCACATCAGATTTATCGTGCAGTATCCATTAGTACCACAGACTTTCTTTCAACCTTTTTCTTTGATGCTTATCTAATTGATATTATTTGTGTTACAGTAGCACCCTTGGATCACAATCAAAGACAAACCTTAAGACAAACAAGAGTTCTCACTCTTTGCTAGAAACTAGGATTTGCTACATTATTCCAATATTCTAACTCTCTAAACATCACCACTGGCATAAACAATATGCAGACCTAAATGTTCTTTTTGAATGCAAGAACCTATTTTTTACTGTATATATGTCCAAACACTTAGCATTCAAATCATGCATGAGGAGAGACACTTTCCTCCCTTCCTCTTCTGCAAATCCAGTTTAAGTCAGCAGTCCCTTCATCCTGTTCTTTTTAAAAATGGTCTAAGATCATAAAAACAAGATGCTCGAGCAATAAATGTTAACATTCTTTGGGTCCACATCTTCCAAGTACAAGGTATTTTTCAAGCTAGAAAAAACCAAAGTATGATTCCCCTATGCTCTACAAACAGTAAAGCTCAGCACTCCTGCACAGGTGGCTCTGTGTTCTCAGATCAGACACAAAGCAAAAGAGCCAACGACGATCTTTTAAGCCATTCCCCAACCACACTGCATCAACCTTGTGACATTCAACAGCTTCAACACCACCACAGAGATTAGTACTGTATTCACTAAGGAACTCGTAGTCCAGTGCAACAAACAAATCAAACCCACGAGCAACTTTTGGAACTGACAAATGTCCTTATTTTATAAGGAACATCCACTCTGTCCAAAAACTGAAACATACATAATCCAAGGATTCACTACACATGCTTAGTGAGGGCCAAATCGAGGTTGCACTCCTCTGTTATTGCACAGCTGTTGGATACTTGGTTTAGCTACCTTTTCATATAGTCTTTTCTATGCAACAGAAGTTTTAAAAAGGAGGAAAAAATACCTTTCAATCAGGTGAAAACATATATATGTAAGTCTTGAAGGAGGCCAAATACAAGGACTTCTATCAGTTCAACCACAACAAAGCAGATTTGATTGTTCCTTTGTCTGTAAGCAGTAAAGACGTATGAGCAACTTGTTCCCACTGGAACAGAAATATAGTATTTAGTTTCAGTCTCCAAAAGTGCAGTGGAGACTAACTAGTGAACTGTCCTGGTTCCCCTTTCAATGCTCCCTAGATTTTATTTCTGTCCTCTTTTTACCTGTAGGCTCTTTCTCATATTGTCCACGCAGACTACACCATTTGTTCTTGCTATTAGTACTTTACTCTAGCAAGAGCATCAGGACCCTTCCTCCCCTCTGTACAGTATGAAACCAACTGGAAGCAGGGGAATAGTTACCACCCACCCCAGCGGTGGTGCTGTCAGCTCAGGAAACATTTGCCAAACAAGTCTTGCTGTGGCTCTCAATCCATTTCTCAAGATCTCGTGAAAGTCTTCGTGCTACCAGGAGCCAGATGGCAAATTTCCAGTAAACCCCAACAAACTAAAGCTCTGAAATGTCCTCATTCAATAACTGTGACCACCACCTCTCCAACTGCCTTGTTCCACTGAGGCACATTAAGGATTTCTATCACATGTAAGGTAGGTACAAAGTAGTTCAGCAGTTTTGGCCCCAGCAGCCAAATAACTGCTTCCCTAGGATTCAGATTCCCAGACACCCTGCTGCCAGCACAGTCCTTTTACAACTTACAGCACCAAGACTTGGCACAGGAGTGACACCTGAACAGATTGAAAGTCACATGCAGTTCAGATGGCACAGCTAACCTTAAATGAAGTCTCTAAGAGCAGGTAACACACACTACTGAGCATTTTTGAACACCACAACTTACTAATTAAGAAGCCCTTAATGGTACTACATAAAAATCAATTTTTCACAAGTTTTGCGTCAGATGAATTTT
This sequence comes from Corapipo altera, assembly GCF_003945725.1. Classification (NCBI taxonomy): domain Eukaryota; kingdom Metazoa; phylum Chordata; class Aves; order Passeriformes; family Pipridae; genus Corapipo; species Corapipo altera. The sequence continues at coordinate 5,168,420 of NW_020884908.1, forward strand.
GAGTCATTTTTCATAATAGGGGTAAGAGGTACGTTTCTGTAAGTGAGGAAATAATAATACCTCAAATCATGGAAAAAATGCAAATTCTCAATGAAATAAAAAGGAAGTGTTGTTTGTTTGTTTTTTTTAATTTGGAAACATTTTGTACGCCTTCTTTTCCAAACAAACAAGCAAAAAAATCTTAATCAAATTAATTCAACTTCTGAGAGCACAAAGAATGGAAAAATCTAGCCACAATGATTCAGACAAGCAGATAAACCAAAAGATAATTTGGAACCTTTTTACAAAATACCTCGTATCACCAGTACCACTACTATATAATAACATACCTCTGCTATTTTGTTATTTATTGTTTGATATTCCTGCTACATCACACTCACTAAATTTCCTTATAAATTTGCAAAACACATGCAAAGCAAATTCATTTCCAGCCAAAACCTCTTCATAAGCAGTTTCCAAGTTTATGTAAAGTTCCGGATTTCCAAAAGACAGAAAGATTAGCCCCTTGAGATACCCCTGCAGCCCGGGGTCTGCGTTTCTGTTTCTATTTTCTACATAGTTCCCCTCAGGCACTTTTCAGCTTTCCCTGTTTAGTGTCTTGGATTCAGGACACAACTCTGATTTTAATCCAGGAGTTTAAGAATGTATCAAAACATATCAACTCATGAACAAAGAACAGAGAAATTACATTCATTTGAGATAACAAGCATTTAGGCATAATAGTTTCCTATCTTGCCATGATTGGTTGTGTGCCAATGACAAGCACATCTCTAATAAGCTTCAGTACTTTGGATACCAAGTTGGTTTTAGATCTAACTGGTCTCCTGAAGATGTCAGTTATGATGGTTAGTGAAAGAAAAAAAAAAAAGAAGAAGAAAAAAAATTAAAAATTGTAGTTTGCCTTTCTCTTTGTTCTGTACTCTGATAAGAGAATCAAAGGTATGTTTTGAAAGTAATCTACAGTTTATAGAGGTCCAGTACTAGACATTAAGAACAAAGGGAAAAATACTATAAGCACACAGTAAGATCTCTATATACACTGGGATACATAATGGTAACTAAGGCAGATACAGGAACAAGTCACCTGTCATTCTGCACCAGCAACACAAGAAGCTTTAAAAGCATTCTGTGCCACACCTTTTGTGAAATGTCCGCTGTGAAACATCTGACATGAACACAAACTCATGACCCACAAGGTAACTCATCTGTCCTTCACCAGCTCCTATCATGGTTGCTCAAACAGCTAATTTAGTGGACTTGATGTCTCACAGTTCAGGACCTTTTCAGCCTCTCACAGTGGAGAATGATCACTTTGCCTGGCACATATCCTTGAGCAACACTGCTAAATAGGGCAGACTCGTTTGCTGGCAAAGTATTTCCTTCCCACACACAGAAAAAACCCCTTTAGTCTCTGCCATTAAGTCACTGCACCTTCATCTGTATCTGCAGAAACATTTTAATTATTTGTTAATGAAAAGTACTAAGGGTGGGGTTTGGTTTGGGTTTTTTTTGGTCAAGAGAAATCTCACTTACCGTGAGAGAATCTGTTAAAAGAAGGATTACATGGCATTTTATTCAAAAGTCTATTCAAAAATAACACCTTAAATGCTACCAATTCACAAGTTTCTAATTTACATTCCAAACTTGCTCTTTACCTCATGGTAAAGTAAGATTTTGAGAGACTTATTCTTAGCAGGACTAAGTATTTTAAAAGGAGGATATTTTGATTAAGTTGATGATGAAATGGCAAAGATTGGAAAAGAAACAATCCAGAGGCAAATCAGAAGGATTTTTAAAATATGGTCTATATCATTTTTTTATAGCAGGTATTCTTTAAAATCATTCCTAGCCACTTGCTTTGGAAACATGTTAAGCAGTCACAATCCCAGCTTTAGCTTAACCTCTGCCTTATCTTAAAGCCTCCTGTCAGAATTCCTATACCATCAAACTATGAAAAGCAAACTATTTTAACTTTATTTTTTCCCCTCTCTTTTTTTTTTTCAGTAACCTATGTTTTTTGTTTCATTCCAGCTAGTGTATGAGATTTTTTCCTTTGTTATTGGTTCTCATGTATTAAGGTAACACAATTTTGGAATTTCAGAACAGCATAAGATGTGCACAAATAGGTTTTTTTTTAATTAACACTTTTTTACTCAGAAAAAGTTCTACCAGCCTTGAAAGGTTGACATTCAGCTCTAAAAATTGTTGGAGGAGTATAATTTAGTTTCTTTTTAGAATTGTGTGATTTTATACATAAAAAGACAGCTTTTGAAATAGTCTGATTATTCAAAGCATTAGAAGACAACAGCCACCACTTTAATTTTCAACAGCCTTAATTCAAAAACACTCATTCATACAACTCTAGATCCTTATACTTATCAATATGGAACAAAGACTAAAAATACTTCATAAAAATTGCTTTAAATTTTTTATTTTTCCTGCTCTCTTGGTGCAAATGAAAAAAATGCAATGAGGCAAGAGACAATGATGCAACTACTGCACACGGTCCCTTCAGAGAAATGAAGAACTATGTAGCACCAAGAAGTTTCTGCTGGTGTCATCCTTGATGTTGTCAACTTTAATTAAAAAAAAAAAGGGGGGGAGATAATACTCCCTAAATATATTCATTTATCTTTATATAAGAAGAACGTGTAAGATCCACTTCATGAGTTTTCTGTTTATTACCCATTTCCACATTAAATACCAGAACTTGTGAGGTGTTCTATCTCAAGGCTCTAATGTTCTTAGTGAATTTTGATTTTGTCTTTGTTTCAGTTCAGCATGCAAGGTTTTTCTGTCTGGTTGGTTGGCTTTTTTTTAAATGGTACGAGGGTGATTTCACAGTACCCCTCAATAACAGTTATCAGCATTTGCTACAAACAGCTGAACTTGTGGATGTTGGTGTAATGGCACAAAACAGATTACACATTACAACTGCACAAATCCTGCTTAACTAGATTTCACTAACTGACTTTAATTCAGTGTGAAATAATAAATTCAATACTCGGAGCTTGTTCTGTTCAGAGCACAACAGCCATGCAGGATAAATAAAGCAGCACAAATTCAGTGCACTTTTAAAACACAAATCTGAGATTTGGTATGAATTACAGTTCACTCGTTAACATTACAGGCATTGAAAGAAAGTACAGTGACTAATCAAAATCACCAGCTTCCACCAGGCATGCACAAAAATGAAAGAAACTACTGAAATTACATAAAGCATTATATAAAACACATGTAAGTGACAGTTACTGGACATACCAAAGAGCCGTGTAACAACATTTCTCCCACGCTTAAACAGCTTCAGTTACACTCTAGCCAATAACCTACTTCTGTCTACTTCTAATATTCCAAATTTCTGAACAGCTTCAAACAACTGTGACTCAAAAATAACCCAAGAAATATTCCTCCCTCCTCATACCAAACCATACGAAATTGCCTTGCAAAACAGTGTTGGTCAAGTGCCAGGACGGGTGATGCCACTTCAAGGCTATCAACAGCTGCTTAGAAATGAGATATTTGGGGTTTCTAACAGGCAGTGAAGGAAAAAATAAGCAACAGTATTTTAGAAGTCAGAATATCTGATTTTTTTTTCTTCTGTAAATGTTTAACACATTGGGACGAACGGAATCATAATGCAGAGATGTCTGCAGGTGGCCTATTGTCCCCCTGGGGCCGAGGGTCAGCATGGAGCCAGCACAGTTGAGGATGACCCTATCCTGCTGGTGGCAGTGGACAGAGGCTGGGGCCCACCCCCTCCAAATCCTACCTATAGCCACCACCTTGCTGTGGGCTCCTTGATGATTCCCAAATGGCCCCAGACCCAACTCTGTGGCCCTTATTGTGGGGACTCTGCTGGGCTTGGACACTCCCTCCCCAGGCCTGCCCTGCACTTCCCACGGCGGATGGAGGTTGGGAGATGCTTGGTGAGGTCCTGCCCCCAACTTACCCCTCTGCAGGGTACTGCAAGCCCTTGGGGCACACTGAACAGGAAACAGGTGGGTGGGAAGAGCGGTGAGAAAAGTAACAGGAAACATTAACTTGTGTGAAATAGAATAGGGAGGACAACTTGGTTTTCTGACTAAGGATTGGCTCTGCCACTTCCAGTTGGACTTCAGATTAACAGTGAAATCCAGAGGTCTCTAAGTCACTTGGCAGCTTTCCCAACATAGTGATCACATGAAAAGCAACTTAACTGCCAGACAGATCTTCCTTTTCATGACCTAAGACCACCTCAAAGGAATTGGCTCAGTTTTCTCCTATTTAGGTCAAAGAGAAAAATCAGTAGGCGGACTCATTCTGTAAACCTTTACAGATTAAGGTGAAGCAGGAAGAAAAGTATTCCAAAAATATTCCCATTTAAAAGCAACTACAGGAAAGTTAAGACAAAAACCTGACCTGCAAAGCAGTGGGATCGAAGTGACAATGTGAAAGGACCTTTCAGTTCCCGTTAAGAATTCTGATTAGTGCAACTTGTTCCCTTTCCTGGAAAGTTGTACAGGTCTACTCAGAAATACAAGGCTACCTTTATAAAAGATCAAGAATGTCACCCTTGGCTCGATGTGGCTTTACAGTTTTCCATCACTTCCCTCCCTGGATCCCAGACAGACTTCAAGTCTCATTTACTATAAAGATAATTCTATCAATTTAATTGTAAAATCCTTGTTTAAACAATTACTTTTCAACCACCACTCATGGAGGTATTTATTTCAGCACAGTCACTATATTTTGTATTCAAAACAGAGCATTCTCAATGAAAGACTGAAGCCTTCAATGGAATGAGAAATAATTCAGGATAAACTCTTACACTAGATGCAACATTTGTATGGTTTCCTCCTCAATAAGATGCCAATAAATGAAAGAGAAAAATACTCTATGCAAAAAATACATCTAACAGTAAAAACCTTAACTGTAAGTGCTTTCAGGCTCTACTGACAAACAACTTTAAAGATTTTCTAAACACCTCAGCATCCTGATGCATATGTTTCACCAAAGTTGATTTTCCTAAGTCACCTTCAGGAATATAAAAAAAATAAACCTGCATGTATCAACTTTGCCATGCCTCAATCAGGAGACTGCATTCACTAGAAGATGAGACTATTCACACCATGATTTGAGTCCAAACAAGAGAATGACCAGGGTAATGACAGCTTACAGAAGCTGTAAGTCAAGACAAGTAGCTACTCAAAATATGGACTAGACTTTCAATAAGTGACTTCTACGAGGTCAGGTATGCCATATCTTTTAGGCAAATCCAAACCTGGTTTGGGGTTGCAAATAAATCTACTTGTTCTCCCTTTCTGTTATAGGAATACCAGTGTGCAAGTGCTTGGATAAATCATCCAGATAAAAAGCAGATTTAACTTTGCAAAGTTGGTAAGGGTCAGAGTTTTAAAAATAAAATCTTTTGGAGGATACATGCAAAACTACATTCAGCTATAGACAGTAGTTTAGTGGGTCAGTAAATGAAAGCATATTGCAGGTACACAAAGTTGTACATGGTTTGTTTTCATATAAACAGCTGCAGAGTGAGCTGCCTTCATAAAGCCACTTTGAAATTTTCATTTCAATCACCAGCCACAAAAAAAAAAAAAAAAAAAAAAAAAAAAAACCACACACACACACACAAATTTTAAAAAGTAACACAAGTAATAACATCCTAATACCTGTATGCATCAGTCTACCCCAGGAACTTCAGAACTGCAGAGGTTTCACATCAAATCACGTATAGTCAAGCAGGACAGGCTTTAACCCAACAGCCTGAACTCAGATCAGTCATAAACAATATTTTAAACTTGGGTGCTTTTGCCAGAAAAGTCAAATGAGAAAACAAGCATGCAGAGACAGCACTAGAATACAGGGAATTATTTTACAGTTTTCTGACCTCTTTCTTAAATTCCTGTTATAAACAAGCTCTTTATATAAAAACAATAATTTTGAAAATGAAATTGTATTTAAGAGAATATTCAAGACTACTGCCAAAAAGAGTGTCAAATACATCTGGACTAGAAAAGATAATATGTTGAATCAAAGGCTAACACCCCTTTAGCAATCAGATGCATATTTCATCCTTAATGAAGGCCTGAAGAGTTCACTTTATTCTGGATGCAGGTATCAAAGCAGATATCACAAAACAACATGGGCGCATCATCTAAGGATCTTTTTCACATTAAGAATCCTATTAGAAGGAAAACACTAAAAGGTAATTGAATTTCCCTCAGTTATCTTCATCTCTGTCAGCTCCTGCTACAATAACTTACTCTCCAGAGCAGAGATAACTCAATTCTGTCCAGCAAGCATATGTTATGAATCTCCAAAGCAAACTTGTCTAAATCATTCTGGTCTTCTATCAAGGTTGGCTGTAGATATGAACTCTGACAGAAAGCAAACAAATTTATTTTTATCTTTTAAATAATTTGCTTCCCTGTGCCTTGATGGAAGAATCTAAGGACATAAATGTTTCCACTAATTCTGGAATTATAAAGATTGGTTCACCACTGATTTACCATTCTGTTTTATCAGAAACAAAAAAAAAAAAAGGCATGTTAGAGCAGTTTCAGGTTCCTGTCTGCATAAAAATTAAACTATTATCTCATGCTGTAATTGACATTTTTTCAGAATGTTTTTGATATTTATGTTTTCACCTTCAACGGAAATATTGACTGTACAAATAATAACAATGAAAGTACACTCTAAGTTTTCTTTCATCAAAACTCTTAAACCATCAGTAAGCACAAATTCTCCACTCACATAAGTAAACCACTTTGATTTAAGAAGTTACATTTTAGGAAGGTATAATGACTTACCTAGACCAACATCACAAAAGCAAAACAAAAAGCAGCCAAAGGATGGGTGAATTACAAGAATCAGAAGAATTAATTCCAGAAGGAGAGAAGAAAAAATAGTAGATAAGGGCCTGGTCAAACTAACATTAACTGCACAATTCCTGTCAGGTTGTGATTGTTTTGGGCTGTTCAACATACATGTAAAAAATACTCTGAAGAATGAGTGAATAATGAATTGACAAAGATCCCTGCTGATACTCAGCTACTCAGCTCTACAGCCATGAAGAAGCTGTGAGGAACTGCAGGGGAAGCTTGGAAGACCAAATCATCTTAATAAAACAGCACAGGAACCTCAGTTTAGATAAAGAAACATAGAAAAGAATGTAATTTGAGATATAAAATGAGGGACACTGAGTTCACCTTTATCTTCACTCCTCTTTGCCATAATAAGATGGCATTATCAATGACAAATAGTCCTAAGAAGCCACCAGCTCAGAACAGGATAATCAGCAAAGCACACAGGAATCAAGCAAAGAGAAACAGTGGGAAGAGAACACCACAAATATTGTGTATTTATAAATTCTTGGTGTGTTCACATCTGGAATGTTGGCTGCAGTTTTGGGTCTTCCATGAGGAAAGATATGACAGTATGATAGAAGTGAGAAGCATTTTGGAAAGATTCAGAATTGGAATCACTGCCATAGAAGAAATAACTACATAACAGCAGAATTTTTCAGGGTGGGGGAAAAAAGAGACAACTCAGGAGCAATAGGAGAATCCTGTAAAACCATGTGGTATCAAGGACTCTTTCTGGTTAAGTTGCATGAATGGGTTTTAACAGATTCTTACAACATTAGATGGAGAGAGTCCCCAGGAAAAAGCAAGGCAAAGAGATACTGAGTAGGTTGTATGTGGAAGTTTCCAAGAGCTGCTAAACCAGGGACTGGCAGTCCTGTTGAACCCACAAAACTTGATCCACTCAGAATACCACAGGGCTGCTGTACCTGTACACCACCACCAGCAGCACACATGAGTACCAGCAGCAGTTTGTACAACTCAGACAACATCCAAAAGAGTGACAGCTACTCTGTGCAAACAAGGAATACAGGATATATATCCCCATGAGGCAAAGGACCTTCTGCAGCTATTCGGAATAAGCCCTTCATTACACTTGTTGGACTCAGCCTCCCAACTGTAAGCATTGTGTGTAGTTATCAACTATTACAAGCAACAGCTTTATTCTATTAATTACAACAGTCTAATGAACAGAAGGTGTTCTAAGAAATACTGGTTGTGATCCATGTCTCCCAGCCAACCTGACAGAGAAAAGGCATTTTACAATACAAGAATGAAAGCAAGATGCCAGTACAATTACCATTCAACTCGGTGTAACTCTTAGCAAAAGCCTATGTGGATTCCAAGTTTTACAGGGCTAATGGGGGAATAATCCCTGAAGAGGTAACTAATTTCTTGCTGGAAAGCAGGAATCAGAAGTCACTTCAAATTGCAGAAGAGTTGAGTGTATTTCTGGGAAAGTGTCACTACGTTTGCCCTTTTAATAAACTTCTTTAAGTATCCACAGTTTAAGACACAACAAAAGGCTTGACAATGAACTTATCAATGTAATTAAGTCTTGTTCATCCATGTCACAGTAGGAATCAATCTTTCAAGAAAAGACACAGAGCAGAGCTACTAAGATGATCTAGAGCATGCAGACATCACCTTAAAAGAAAAAAATCTAGAAGAATAAAACTCATTTAGTCTATTGAACTAAAGTGAGGAGATGTGCTAATTACTGGACTAAAAAAAAGTAAAAATAAGAAAAGCTAAAGAAAGAAAGACACGTGAAGCCCAAAGACAATAAACACATAATAACAAAGAAATATATTCTAAATACAAGCAAAAATAAGTTAGAATTTACAATGGAGCAGAATATTTAATTCCAACCTACTAGTTGAAATACTGAGAAAAAAACACCTTTGGGTACACGGACCCTGAAGATCTTCTGTGACCTTGTCAGCACCAATATCAGAATTATTTTAATATAATGTCTTTCTCACTTAGATCAAACCAACTTAAAATAAAACACCTAGGAGAGATGTGTACTGCCACCAGTGCCTTTTCTTCAAAGCTGAACAATTCCTAACCCTTTTGTTAAAAAGGTATATAAGTAATGCAAGTTATCTTTGGACAGGAATTTTAGAAGAAAATCTCCAATCAAGCACAACAGGTTAATTGCTTTGTTATTGCTAGAAATTTACATTCTATCTACGCTGTATTACTTCAGTCAGGAGTATTTTAGAATTATTGTCTGCTATAAGCTACCATAAAAATCTGTACATAAATAATAAACGACGTAAAAAATACTGATTTATTTTTCATGAATAGGTGAGAATAACAACATTTCTGATGGGATCATCTCATCTGAAGCAAGAAATTTCTTATCTGGCTTAGTTTTCATATTATGTGTATACAAAAATGCAGAAAAACACAGAAAATGTTTTTTTATAGATAACACAAAAACTGTAGAAAAGATACAATATTAGGGCTTCAAAGGAAACAAATGTCATCCATCAGAATGCTTTTTAAAGACAAAAAAAGTGCTGGAATGGTTAAGTTGTAGAAAAAGAAGGCTACAAGAAAATGGGATTCTTCAGTAAGTCTGTCCAAAGAAGGATAACAGAATATGTCAACTATGGCATGTTAGTTTTAAAAACAGAATGAAGCAGGTCAAAAGAGTTCGAGGAAAAATTGCATAAAGCCATAAAAGGCAGCAATAAATTATTTTTCAAACAAATCAGGAGCAGTAAGCCCATTAAGGTGTCTCTGTAGAGCTAATAGAAGATCAAAGGGTAAAAAGAGCTCTTGGAACACATGACCACCACAGAAAAGGGATGGCAGAGAAGTTACAAAAGAAAGTTGACAAGAGACCAAGTGCTAGGACCAGACAATACTCACTCCGGTGATCTAGAAGAACCATGGGATGAACACAGCTGAGCCAAAGCTACAGTGTTCTTGTTCAAACTGTCTCAGTGACAGGAGAATGAAATATGCCAAATGGACTCTGGAGGACACCAGGGAACTACATGGCAATAAGTCTAAAATTTCTAAAAGGCCAGTGCATAGCTGTGTTTAAAGCAAAAATCAAACAAAGGAATAAAGACACTGGCAAGAGTCCTCCTTGCTTTTGTAAAGGGGAGTCATGCTTCATTAGATTTCTTTCAACAAGCCACTCAAGACACAGAGAAGAAATATCCAGCTCTTGAATTCCACTGAATGACAAAAAGATATTTAAAGAAAGGCAGGATGAGGTAGGGCATACAGGAACATCCTTATGTGGAAGTTAAGATGCACTGCGACAGCAAAAGGTTAAGTTCTAAAAGGAATGCCTGCTCTCAGTCTAGCAGAAGACAGATCACAGCAGAAGCCTCCAATGAGGTTCTCCAGTCTCCTAATTACCCCATTTTCTTCATGTCTATGATGTTCCAATTCAGTCATTGAAGTAGCAGAGCAAAATTTTAAAAGATAATTTATTATTATTATTTATTTACGTATTAAGATAACATAAAAGATAATTCCTGGTTACAGGCATTGAGGTTTTGGTTCTTTCTGTCAGAGATTTTTTTTTTAGGTTTTCAGGATCTACAAACACTAAAACAACAAGAATTCCACAGCCTGGTCTACTAAGACTTCCAGAGCTATGGAGAGTAAATGAAACTTATTGATACTTTCTTGTGAAAATACTCATCTGTAACGGTACTTACAAGAGGGGATTAAAAGTTTTTAAAACAAAGAAAAGTTTATCAGTCACAGAAAAGTAAATAGATGTGTTAAATACATTAAAGAAGTGAAAAACGCCATAAAAAGCTGAAATCTCACATGCTGCGCAGAAAAGACTCATGATGTTCCTGGGTATTTCTTCAAATTACACTCAGTATGTAAATAACACATCTCATACATTATAAAATGTGGAAGAATCTCAACAAGATACTGCTAAACACTAAGCATTAATTATAATGCAATAAACTTCGTAAGTATCAGAAAAATGAGAATATATTTTTAATATGAAATAGCTACAGATACAAATCTATTTAGTTTCCATATCCAATATGATTTGAACAGTTCAATAATACTTTGATCCTTATTAGATTTAATCCTTCACACAATTTGTCTCATAACTGGGAAAAAATATTATCCAGAAAATGGTAATGAAGATAACATCACTTATTGTTTCACCAGAGAACTCTATAGGAGAGAGTAGTCCTAAAGTGAATTTTCTTTCACGATGCTTTAGAAACAATACTACCATATCACAGAATGTTTGGGTTGGAAGGGACCTCAAAGATTACCTAATTTCAAACCCCTTGCCATGGGCAGAGAGACCTTTCACTAGGCCAGGTTGCTCAGAGCTCCATGCAACCCATCTGGGAACATTTCCTGGGATGGGGCATCCACAACTTCTCTGGGCAACCTATTCCAGTACCTCACCACCGAGTGAATAATTTCCTCCTAATATCTAATCTAAACCTACACTCAGTTTGAAGCCATCAGCCCTTGTCCTATCACTACATGCCTGTGGAAAAAGGCCCTCTCCAGCTCTCTTGTAGCCCCCTTCACATATTGGAAGACCACAACAAGGTCAGTCTGGAGCTTCTCTTCTTCAGAGAAAGGATAACTCTCAGACATACTTCTTTAATATATTTTGATTTAAAATTGAGATATAACAAAAAGAGATGTCTCAGCATTCCAGTGCAATTTTTCATTCCTTCTCCTCCCCTTGGCTTATTAAAGCATAGCAAAGGAGAAACCACAATTTTTTCACTCCTTCTGTCATAATTAGGCAATACTTTATCCCAACACTTGCCAGAGTACAGGGAAAAATGTTATAACGTTCAAACAGAAAAAGAATTTCTGATTTCAGTACCCTTTACTTCACAGGAGACACTCCTAAGAACTGCCACCTCAGGAGCACAAGAAACTTAATCTTCTAGTTTGGGACTTGCCAATATACTGCAGCAAAACAAAACTGGTTAATCCTCCAACGGAAAAAAAAATATCCTATGTTCAGTGCTCCGTGAAGCATTTTTAATACCTCAAAATGTGTTTGGAAATGAAAGTCAACCTTTTTCTTCCTTCTACCGACAGACAGATGGTGCTATAACACCTGAAGGGCCCAATGCAAAGAGGTAGCATTTATTTAAAAATTTAAATTTGAGAGAGCTAAGCCTGTTCATAACAAAATGTGTAAAGCCTTATTTTTCTGTCAGGGTACATTTAACTTCCTTTGTGTTGCCCCATCACGTTTTTGCAATCTTATGGACACCTTTTGGTTACCCTCCTACACAGCACCTACAACTCACACTACCCGTCATCTCCACATGTTCTGTGCAGAATCATTGCTGCTGACCCACTCTACTAGAGAGAATAACCACTGAAAGCATTACAAAATCTTGTTATAATAAATAAGGACACTACCATTAAGTGTGCTGAATAATACTTCATACAAAAAGGATGTTGTAAGAGCCACAGAAAGATTTTTTGATGCACAGGTTCAGTAATAAAGGAATTTCTGTTAAAAACATTGGAAAACTATGAAGAACATGGACCCAGTCAAGGATTAAAACTTTCTTTCCCTGTAACTGTTACATATATAAGTGGCAATCATCTATGGAAACTACAAAGACACCAAACACCTTTTTGTAATTCTTTCAAGGGCTCTCAAACATTCCCTCTGGCTTATGGGTATTCTGCCACAACTGATTTCAGTTACTTCCTCTGACTCAAATAACGTATTCCAACATTTAATGCTTAGTACACCGAAGGGGAAAAGATGCAGAACACAGAAGATTATCCATCAGGGGAAGTGCTGAATGTTGTTTTCTGCCAAGGAAACAAAAAGCAAATAGCTACATCCAAGTCACTACTGGAATGCTTGCCTGGCCTTGCATCTTCCCTCTGTCAAGGCAGCACGAGGATTAGGATTCGTTTCTCAGCATGAGCCATGAAGTAAAACATTCCCTTTATTACCCCAGCCTATAAATTGACATCAAATAGGAATTAAAACTGTGAGGAAGTCCAAGTCTTCCGCATGAAAAAACATAACTGAGCACGAAAGGGCAACAAATTTTACTGCAGCTGGAAATGCTAGATTTAATTATTGAAGAGAAATCATGCAGAGAAGTTAGCTGCCTAGCATGATTTATAACAAATGCAAAGGGAAAGTCTCATGAAATTCTCAGTTAATCAACAGAAACAGCCAATAATAAGAATGCCAGCACTTCATATTTCTATAGATGACGAGAATCTGAAACAAATAAGACCAAAAATTCCAGGAAATGACAGCACACAATTTTTTTTTTTTAAAAGACACTTTGAGGAGGCAGGTTAGTTTGTGAATTACAGCAGCAGTTACATTTCACTGAAAAAATTATCAAAGGATCTGTTTTCCTCAGAATGAAGAATCCTTGTCCACCCATTATACAAAGTTTTCTGAAAATTGTGTTGCACTCACCGCTGCTCCTCTACACACACCACGATGTGCAACATCATGAATAGTTTTGTACTGTACATTTTCACCCATTTTCCTGCTTCTTCATGTGAATCTTCTAGATGAGAAAACCCCCCCATGTTGCCGGAACATTCATCAAAAAATACTTTAGACAAGTATTGAGATATGGTACCACAGATTTTTGACAAAATCCAGTAGTGCCATTCAATAGCAAACTAAACCTTCACTAGAAAGACGAAACACTGATGCCTAACAGCCCGGGCCTAAAACCCTTGCAGGTTTACTTATTTAGAATTCTATAAATATGTATATTCACCCACAAATACACAAAGAGATTTATATAAGACAGGAGGCATATCCAAGGCAATGGGCACTCCTGTAATAAATTATAAAATAAAGTCAATTAGAGTACAAAATTCCCTCCCCCTCCTCACACCAAATCCAATTATTCCCACAGGCCTGGGTCTGCAGCAGTCTGCACACATAATCTAAGACAGTGCGAATCACCACATTTTTCAAGGTCATTTCTAGAAAACAATCTGGGTGGTAGCATGAAACCAGTTGTTGGAATTCAGGTATAAAGAGGTTTCTCTTCAGGATTTTCAGGTCTACCAAACACTCAGGGTGAGATTTTGAAAAATGCCTAAGAGACATGAGCACATAAATCCCAGGGACAATGGGCAAAATTTAAGGTTATAAGGGTTATAAGTTATATTAGGAATGCTCACATTTCCACATTCACTGTAAATACGTGTGTTTCACTGCCACTTCACTAGAGAAATAAGTGAAATATTGCTTCATCAGGCTTCTCTGAGGCTCAATCACACTGTAAAATGGGTAAGTATGTCTCAGGTCTCCTTGTGACCTCCCCATATGTCTACTTTCATAGATGTAACTACTTACAGAGGTAGCAGCAAAAACATAGGTGAAGAAACTATTAGGGAAAAAAATTAAAATAAAAAGGCTAACCTTTGTATTCTGTCACAGAAAAACCTCTCACAACCAATCCTTCACCTCCAAAACATGTTTTTGGGTTTTTGGTTTGGTGTTTTTTTTTTTACAATACCAGCTTAGAAGGAAGACAGTATAACTGGTTTGCTCACAATTTGTTACATTACTTATATTATGTCCTATTACGAAAAGGAGAGGCCTGGCACCAAAGTGAAAGACTTTTTTTGTCTTTATCCAGGTTGCTAAGTTACAGGGTAGAGCCCCTGGAGAGGGAAAAAAATTGCACAAGTTTCCCATGAAGGAAGCAGAGCACTTCCAGCTTGAAGGAGCTTCTGGAGTGCAGCAATGCAAAGGAGGGGTTTTCAATGCAAATGGAGATAGAGACTTCTGATTAAAAGGAAGAAACAGAAAAATAGCCAAGCCAGTGACAGATGCCCTTCTTGCTATCAGACACAGAAGTAGTGGATGGGTTTTGCTTCTGTTCAAGAAATTTAACTTGAAGTTTCTGAAAGAGAGAGCATTGTAAGGAAAAGAGAAAGAAGTTATAAGGAGAAGAAAGAAGATTTCTTTTCAAATCCTTTTAGTCTAAATCTATCTCACTCAGGCAGTCAGAGTTTACTGCATATATAAAGTTATAGCACTAACTAGAACAGCACGCCAAAAAGAAAAACAAACCCAAAACTATCCCTGCTTTAAAGACTCTTCCTGTGCTTTTGTCATCCTACTTTATGGAAAGGGTTCCTCTCTGTATTCTGACCAACACAGGCTCCCACCACATGGAGACACAGCAAAGCCCAATGAGACATTATGCAGCAAAGTGTGCATGTGCTGCACTTGCTATTGTTTCTTTGTCTCCTCCTGGCTATGAAAGAATTGATAGGTGGACATTTCTCAATCCATTTCTGGAAGGAAAACATTTGTCCTGTACTTGCAATGAATTAAGACCCAAAAAGGAGTGGTATCTTTCCCTCTGGACCCTGTGCAACTTTTAAAATGTCCCCTGACGAATAATTTCTTGCATCACATTTCTCAAGTGCAGTGTTCAGCACAGCAGTGCCTTTCCTATATTACCTATTTTCCTAGGTTTTTCTGTCCTCTTACAATGACCATCCTTTCCCCATTTATAACCAAATAACATAACTACAGAACCTGAGTAAGAAGCTTGTCCAAATTTCCCATCACTTCCTCCTGCCTCTATGTGGTTGAAATACCAGACTTCAGTTTTAAATGATGACAAGATAATTTGCCTTTTACTTTAAAATTGCCCTTGTACCATGGTGCAAATGTGTCCAAAATCTGACACACGTATTGCAAGGTTCATCTTTGTCATGACTTTTAGAAATGGAGAATTAAAGCCAGGTAGCAGTAAACTTACTACAGATCTTTAAAAAGAAAATTGGAAGTTGGAATTTTGCTGACCCAATGTTATCATATGTGATATGAAACACCAGACATGCAAGTCTGAATAAAAATGAAAAATGGGTAATAGTCCTTTCCTCATTCTCATCTATCTCTGGTCTTTTATCCCTCAGTCAACTGGATTCATCTCTGTTCTCCCCACAGCTCAGGTGGCAAAGTTTTCTTCTGATCTAAAACCACAAATGCTTGCCCCAACCATTTAAAAAACAAACAAAACAAAGCAAAACAAAAACCCAAATAAAACCCCAAACAAACAAACAAACAAAAAACCCAAACCAAAACAAAACAAACTAGCAGCTTTGCAACTAGAAATTACCAGAATCACACAATGTTTTTAAATGTGATCAAACCCACATTTGCATATACCATTTTTCAGGGTTGTGTGTTATAGGATCACTCTCTTTTCCAAGAAATTGTTTAATCTTTTTGTTGTACATAGGACCTGCTCGCTTTCTTCAGCTATCGCATCTTAAGACATGATTGGGGCAAAATACTTGCGTCAAATGTTAAAATTGGAAGAACTCACAGCGTAAAAATCACAACACTATTAAAGACATGACCTCTTGTAAGGGAAGTCTCTGAGCTGCATATCTCTGTATGATGAGACAGAATTTATGAAAGTACAGTCTATTTGCTTCTTTTTACAACCGCTCTTTTCCAGACACACACCATGGCAGACAGGATGTTTCATTCAATGGACTGACCACGCAGAGTCTCTTTTATGACTGAGAGAAAACCGTCTTCATTTCAACGCATTTCCCAAGAACAGATGGAAGATGAAGCAGCAAATCCAGGAAAAGCGTGTATGCAGGTGACCAAACCACACCAGTCAGGCTAGCCAAAACAATCTGAAGCTTAGAGCTTATCATCTGCTACTCTGCTTCCTTCCAGTTCCTCAAGATGGAGAAAATAAAGCAGATCAAAGGTTCCAGCAATTGTTTCAAAGACCTTTTGCTCTTATTTACAAGTCCCACCTGTTACATTCCTGTAAGTGTATCCTGACCTGAGTGCTAAGACCAAAACAGAGGGATCAACATCGACACCCTTTCACACAATGGGAACACACCTACCAATTGCATACACAAAATGTCAGCAGCCCAACACAGCACAGATCCATCCCCATCAAGTGATGGAATGGCTCTGGTCTAGTCAAGTAGCAAACGAATTTCTGGGCATGACAGAAATTCTTCTATAGCCTGGAGCACCACTTTAAAAGGCTGTGAGAAAGACCATGGCTAAAAAGTACCATTGGGTTGAAACAAGTCAAGCACACTTGATAGGATGTGTGAAATGCAGACCATGCCATGGATGGATGGAACACAGTACACAAGAATTTCTGACTGTTAATGTGGTACCTGCAGATTCAGATGGATACGACTAATCATTCCCCTTCCACAAAGAAACACAACACTGACTGAAGTCTGACAGACATCAGTAACCCTGACTTCATGAGGCATCAGGTTTGTTGTTCAAGCATTTGGTAGAATCCAAGCTATATATCCTCAGCTTTTACACCTGCGGAAGTCATGCTGGATCAAGGTTTTTCCAACACAGTAACAAAACTAAACTGGATAAACAGACTGCTGCTATTTTAGTATACTAGTTTCTGTTTAAGTTCCACCTGATGAGTTAAACTTCTTGAGTCATCATACCGAGACAGCACAGATCCAAACCAGCATCAACTGAAAGTATCAGCCAACTCTCACCCTAGAGAATTGTCACAGCAAAACTCAGAGCTATATTAAAAATGTAAGTTGATGCTCAGCTTAAATTTCTTCCAGACATCATAAAAGGTGTCTTGAAACTGAAACAGGGCTAACAGTGAAGTTGTCACTGAACAACTGGATTAACTGATAGCCTGTATTTACATGACAGAACACTTTACTTCTCACATGTTTTCTCCATGCCCACACTTCTCTTTGCGAATAGTTTGCACGTGAAGAAAAAAAGTGGGCTGTTCATCTAATCAATAATGCCATGTCATGCATGGAGCTTCTGCATAAATCCAGAGCAAAAAGATGTCAAGCATGTCCCACTCCAGTGACTATCGGGCAACGAAGTAAAAAGATGCACTTTTCATCTCCACAGGACTGTCGCCAAACCCTTGATGTAATAAATGAAACATGCCTGCTATTTCACCATTGCAAAATGGTACTGTAGATATCTTACAGCATCTCTGCTTGCAGGAGGGGGTAACTAGCTCTAGATGAAGTGCAGATATGTTATTAAACAACGCACAGCTTGAATCCTGGGGCCAACACAGATGACCTTTAGAACATAAGCACTGTCTAAGACAAATATGCTTTCATCTTTGGGGAGTATTTTTTCAAGTAGAGATTTAAGAGAAAAACAGTTTAAAAATACGTTAAGCACAAATGTGCCTTCAATCTCTTAATGCTTCATTTTAAAAACAAAACCACAAGTAGTATCACATGTCAGAATAAAGACTAAGTACACTTTAAGCAGAATATTAGTGAATTTAGTGAGATTTAGCTTTATTTTCATTTAGCCCAATAATTAAAGCACAGAGAAAGGATATGTAATGTAACTGAGATCCAAAATTGGAGGTATAACCAAAGTGATTCAGAAAAAAGGCTTGTATTTTATTACAAATAATACAAGTTTATTACAAAAAAAGACCATCATTTCACTTTAGAATCCCTTAATTGGGGTGAAAATATGAAAACATAACAAAACCACACAGAGGCATGTAAAACTTAAGGAGAATGGTTTTAGAGAGGGATTAAGTCAAATAGCAAATGCTACAAAAAGAAAAAAAAGTAATTTCTCATTTTGCACTTCACAGGCTGTTACCATCTATCTTCAGTAAAGCCAGGGTTTTTTCAGCTCTATCTTGACTGTGATGTTAAGCAGCTTTAACATATACAGTGATATTTGCTAAATGGAACAGAGCAGCATTGGTATGATAAAATTATTTCCCCTACAAACTAGGGTGTGCAGATTTCAACAAGTTCTGAGCTGCTCCGCTCAGCCTGGTTTTCCATCAAAGTTATTGGCAAACTTATCAAATCACCCTATGACTGCAAAGCACTTCTCAGAATGGAACCTCCTGTGCTTGAAAAGCCCATATCACACACTGGAATCCTCAAACCCAGTGGGCTTGTTAGGTTTTTGTGGGGTTCCTCTGGTTTTTTGGGGGTTTTTTCAAAAGGATTTCATTTCTTACCTCAAATTCAGCATGGCGGTTGATATCCTCTGCTCTCTGTCGGCTCAAGATAAATTCTGCTTCATTAGCCACTCGTACCAAATGGTCCTTCATGGTTTGACTCAGCAGCCTGAGGACAGACAATATTTAAGAACTGCCCTGAGAGAATGAAGTCCGAAAATAAAAATCTGTAAATACAGTATATATACACAAATATTTTGAGCTCTCCTAACTGACTTTATTGTGTTAAGAAAATGGTATAAATAAGGCTGAGGGGTAATACTCTGGCAACTAGTAAAATTGTATTTCGACAGTAAACTAAAGTAAGTATTAAATAAAATGTAAACACTCTAGACAGTCATTTGTTTTACCTGAAATAGAAATATGTAAGAAAGTCTTTCACATACACATACCACAATATAAAGAAAAGTAAGCAGCTTATGCATATAAACATCCATAGTTAAAGCTCTAACGTAACTGATGTAAAGTCTAAATTAAAAATTGTGAATTGCAATGCAACATAGTTTTTTCTCCAAATGCAAAATTGAAATTTTATGCTAAGTATACGTTTAAGTAATATTTTCAGGATTATAAATATTCTCACTCTCACAAATGAAATGCTAAGATATACATTGTTCCACGTTATGTACAGAAAAAAGTTGTAATTCAATCTGAGATTTCTGAGGCCTTCATAAACCCTGAGTTTATGAATGGCATAAGAGCTGACAGATTGAATTACAACCCCATTATTCTGTGAGTTCACATATTGTTACTAAAAACATTTTCTTTTTAATTAGTTACACTGGGATTCATAGTTAAAACTGCCTATACAGGAGCAACACTGTTTTAGAAGGAGCACATTTCCACAGGATCACTCGAAGATACACCAGACAAATCCATTACATGTTCTACTGATTAGTTCTTAAAAATATCTCTTATTAAAGCTTTTGTCTTAAGGTTTTCAGTTATAGAAAAAGAGTAGCAGAACATAAAATCATTTGTTTGCCTTGTACACATAAGCTAAAGTACATTTCAACAAGTTCATAGTCTAATAAGAGCCAGTCTTTATAACCACAGGACTTATTGTGCAGGATGTCTTCTAATGCATACACTGTTAGTTCTATGCCAAATAATTTATTTATCTGAAATAAGGCTCCCCCTGTCTCTAACTGTATATTTGAAAGTATGATCATCAATGCTCTGCTCTCTCTTTTCCAATGCTGTTCAGAATTCCACACTTGCAGTAGACTTGCAGGTCACAAGCCTACTCCCACAAGAAGAAATCCAGAGGCAGAACAACACATTTGTTCACTGCCCCTCTCATTACAAGGCTTGGAAAACTGCAGCACAACAGCCACGTGAGGCCATGAGCTCATGAACCAGCCAAGCTGGTGGATTACTGTCTCCCCGTGGATGAAGTCTTGAAAAAAGAAATATGCATAACTCACTATTTGAAGCACAACTTCACCTTCTGTTTGGGGAGGCTTGTACAAGAGAAGCCTCTATTTTAAAACCACATTATAATTATTTTAATTTTTCTATTTTAATAACTTTTTAGAATGGAAGTAGCTGCTGATCAACAAACATGCAATTCTGCCAATTTATCTGCATGCATTAGTGACTTTACTGTCAAAGACTTGCAGAACCAGCATTGCTGCAATAATGTAAATTCAATATCGTAACTTCTCATGACATAAAATTGAGAAAATAAACTAGTTAAGAAGGCATTGTTCATGCACCGATAAAAAGAAACCCCAAACCTCTGTCTCTACAATTTACAATGATGTTCAGTTAAAATAAATATCTACTAATAAACCAGCAACAAGAAATTTTGCATAACCAATTTCATAGTCTGGGCAGATTCCAGGCGTTTGACTCTTTCTCCATGATCCCCAATAGCACATTTAAATCTGACACAGAAGCTTTTAAATAAACATTTTTTTATCAAAGTACAAACTGACTAAAAATGCATGGGGACCATAAATACTCATGTATTACAATTTACATGTAACACAGTTCAACGGTATTACTTTCATTGAGTTTGTCTACACCAGTATCTTCTGCTAGCCTGATCAGGCTTTGAAAAATACTGGTCATCCTCTAAAAGGTCTACTTTAATCTAACAATCATTATCCTCTAGAAGTCCCACTTTTTTTCATCTGTTCAAGAAATCACCCTATATAATAATTGTTTTAACACTTTAAATTTAGTAGATAAAAAGGAAAACGATGTTGTAACCAGTGCTGGTCCATCACGTTAGCAATTGTATAATGGCACTAGGTATACATTTGCAGAGATGATGGACATGTTCCAAACAAAGCACAAAACTACATTCCCTCACATAGGAACAACGTTCTCAAAACAGAATAGAAGTGTACCCAGTGAAAACAAAGAGCTTTCAAGTCTCAGAAAGAGCTTTGTCTCTTATGGATCAGTTGCCACTTCTGTCATCCACACCTCTCCTTACTAATCCCACACACTTGCCTCATCTTCTCTATGATACTCCATACAGGGCTAGGTCAGCTAGATAAAACTGAGACATGATTTTGTAGATAAATCCTAGTTGAACTTGTCCTTCTGCCAACCAAGAATTCTTACAGCTAACAACCAAGGAATTGTCGGAGCTTAGCATAAGCAACTACTGGTAACTTCAAGTTATTTTCAGAGAAAGCTAAATGATTCATATTATTATACAATTACTTCTGTTCTTACAAATTCCCAAATGCAGAAATGAGAGGTCTTAACGAAACAATGATAAAAATTATTTATTTACATAAATCAAGTCTACATGAAACATTATACTGGTTTATACCATATGTCAGTTGTGTTCATTCTTTACTTTCAAGAACTTTAAATTTTAATCTTCTTTTTCAGTCACCTTTTCCAAGCACTGCATATGCTTAGATTAACTTCCTTGCAACAAACAATTCAAGTTGTATCATCACCTAGGGCAGTTTGGATTTTCTTTGTGAAAACACTATCCACATACGCTGCACACCACTCAGATTTCTATTTCGAAGACACTTCCCCTAAGTGTGGGACTTTGCAAACTAAATATATATCTATAAATAAATGTAATGATGGCATGATATAAGAGAGGAGTCTATAGCCACCATTAAAAATCAAAGGCCAATACAAGCTCACAGCTTGTATAAATGAACACCTCTGTTTATATGTCTAAAATGAAGTTTTAATCATCTACTAAACACTAATTTTGGTAACCTTGGCAGCTGTTACTTTTATGGAAAAGGTATATAAACGTTGAACAGAAAGCTCACTGCTTTCAATAGAAACAACTGTTTGTAGCCAAGAAGACCAATGCTGAAGCAAGGAAAAAAATCTGACTCTTGCTGAAGTGTTAGTTCAGCTCCAAACTACATACAACACATTTTGTACATATGGGAGAGGTTATAAACCGTATTACCTAGATCAGGTGATTTTTAGAGACAAATACTTTCTTCTTAAGAAAAAGTTTAGAAACATCGGATTTGCCTCACTAAGACAGTAAGTGCACTTCATGATTTAAAGGATCATAATGGTCCTTTCTAGTTCCTGCTCTGGCCTCCTGCACAGATTCTACACAGATCATTAATGTCTTCTACAAAATAGTTTCATTTCCTCCATCAAGTCTGTACTTTCTGTTTGAGCTACAGCATATCTTTTCCCTTTTTCTGCACTTTTTGACTTTTTTTTTTTTTTTAAGAGCATACCTTCACTTTTTTTTTTTTTTAAGGTTTGAAGATCATAGAATCATGGAGTGATTTGCGTTGGAATGAACCTTATTAAAGATCACCTTGTTCCAATCCCCTGGTGTGGGCAAGGACACCTTCCACTAGACCAGGTTGCTCAGAGCCCCATCCAACCTGGCCTTGAACACTTCCAGGGATGGCGCATCCACAACTTCTCTGGGCAACCCATTCCAGAAAAAAAGATACTTTACACCATGTTCTCCCACAAAGAAGTTCTATAATATGGTAATTAGTGCCAATTAAAATAACCAAACAGACAAACACAAACAAAAAACCTCCAATCATAACTATTTCTTGTCTGCTTTTATCCTGACTTTTTACCCAGCAACTAGATCACATTAGTTCTTCTTCTGCCAAATAAAAATTCTACCTAAAACATCTCTAAATACTTTTTTTCTACAGCAAAAGGACATCTTTGCCTTTCATTGAGTAAACACGTAGATCAATTTCTTCTCTCTTCCAAAGTATGCACACTCAAGCTGAAACAAAATCTCTAAGTCTAATAATTTCCTTCTTGCTTCATATGTATGCAGACCCAAGGACCATGTTTCCCTTATACTACTATCTCACGTATCTGCTTATTTTTTTCGGTGTTATTAAACACCAAAATACTGCTGGAAGTGCCAATTTACACTCCACTTTCCCTGACAGATTACCTTCTCATTTGTTTTTATGTATGACACACTACTGAGTCAGGATTTTTTTTTCTTACCTTAACATGAGGAGACTGTGGATGGATATGTTCTGTAGAAGTTAGACATGATATCTACGATTTTAAAGACTCTGGATAACAGGTCTACTCATCTGCTTTCAGTGCACACCAGATTCCAGGTCTCAGACAGACTTTTATTACTTCGTCTAAGCAGTTTCTTTCCAGAGTAAAATATTTAAAAACGTGATTAACTTTGAAAAGAAGAGCAGCCTAGTAAAAACAAGCAAGGGAATGGATTCCATGCTGGAAGTTCAATATATACTTGCATACTTTGCTGGGTCAGGAATGAAGTGCTAAACCACTGAGAGAAGGAGTTCCAGATAAATACATGAGACAGACTGATTTTCATTGTCATGGAAGAGAAGACCATGAGAATCAGAGCTAGAACTCTTTCTCTGATTTCTGACCACTGAATCCTTAGATGATCAAGTAAAAAGTTAAGCTTCTCCTAACATCAGGTAAAAAAAAGGAGGTACAAGAGGGAAAAAATGGAACAGAAAAATATATGCAAACAGAAGCAAGTGGGAGATTGAGAAATCCTGGGTTAGCATTACTGATGTCCAACAATTATCAATTTCAGTCAAAGTATGAAAAAATCTTTACAGTAGGTGACATTTAAAACAGCTTTTTAGGCATAAATCTATCAGGAAGTACTACAGGGAGAGAGTGTGTATGTTCCAAACACTACCACAGTGAACCCTGAGACAGCCAAGAGAGGCAAGCTTTCCTACTTGCACTCCTCATAAACACACCATGTAAGAGATCCTCTCACTTCAAAAGGAGATATGTTCTGCATGGATACACACTTTATGGGATCTTTTACAGGATCTGACTGTTCAATGTGTTAAGTGTTGGAATTACTGATGCAAGGAAGTTTTAAAATTGCTTTGTGGAACACATACTTTACAGATCTGCTATTCAATTCTCAAAAATACTAAGCTAAGTCCATAAGGTCCTAAAGACTGAAGTTTGAACACATTTATCCCCTTAAAATATGAGAGGGGGGAAAAAAAGCAAAGTCTCAAAATTGTGCGGACTCGTCAAAATGCTGACTTGGATATGCAATAGCATAAAATGTAACAGCACTTTGAAAAGACAGCTAAGGAGGGACACACCAGTCCAATCTTTTCTATCTAGGAGAGCCTCTTAGGACACATCAGAGCTTACTGAAAACTGTCGTGTTCACATTCCAAGAGACACTGCATACTATGATTTCTGAAAATGTACCATCAGATAGCAATAGTACAATATGCACAAGAATGCAGCATAAATACCATTCATTTATTTTTTAAAATCAGATGTTACCAAAACTTTCTGCATTAAAAAAAAAAAAAAAAAAAAAAAAAAAAATTTCCAGGCACTAAAAATTGTTTTTTGAATTTCCTTTTTCATAGACCCAGCAAGTCAGTTATGTATTCTCACAAGCAAAACCTATCTTTGTCACACACATACCTTCCAAAGTTACTATTTCCAATAATAAAAGCTTACATTAATTTTTAATTAAGACATAGTTCTCCCAAAAAGCTTCTGCTTACTCATTAAATTGCAGCAAAATCCAGTTACTCCAAATGATGCAATTTAAATCCAAGCACAGATAATCAAAATTCAGTGAAATAAATAAACTGTTTTAAAAATGGTTGTGCATGTCACAGTAACTTAGTGCACACACACAAAAAATCATGTAGTGTCAAGAACCCCACCTCAAGTCAAGTTATCTGCCTTTGAAATACATCCAGGCTACAATTTCTGATGTTAAGCACATTTGAAATGTTTTTTAAAGTCTCGCCTAATCGTCTTCCATAGTTCAAATTCACACATAAACAAAGCTGCTCCTGTTACAAAACCAAAACAATAACTATCTTTTACAAAACCTACCACTTAAACAGAATGGGTTGCTAAAAATAAAAAGGAATTGTGGAAAACACC
Source organism: Corapipo altera (assembly GCF_003945725.1). Classification (NCBI taxonomy): domain Eukaryota; kingdom Metazoa; phylum Chordata; class Aves; order Passeriformes; family Pipridae; genus Corapipo; species Corapipo altera. The sequence goes on from NW_020884908.1 coordinate 5,193,636, forward strand.
CTTTTTTTCTCTTACAAATCAAGATTAAGGTCCAGGTTCTGTGTCATCAGAATCTCAGGACAAGGAGGCTGCAGCAAGGGGGGGAGCAGATTGGTAGTAATCAATTCTAGTTTGGATGTGACTGCATTTAACATTTTTTTTCCCTGAGCCTTTTTTTGGTCAATTATGCACAAAGTCTGTCAGTTATCATCCATTTTTTCATTAGTAGCTGTATTTTTCTAACTATTTTCCATCACAGGAGTTGCTCCTATGGCAACACACACTCTAACATTCCTTCCTTGAGAGTGACCACAGTGCTGCAAGTGAAAGACAATCGAGTGGGGCAGTCGACATCTGTCCCCTATTTTCCCTTCGGAAGGAGTCCAAGTAATTGGCCAACTAGTTTGATTGCCAAGAATTTCAATATTAAAAATATTTGCATCTATGATCAGTCAAAAGCAATACGTACAATTTAAGACAAGGAACAGCGGGTGACATATGTTGAAATTTTCTTAGTACAGTTCTTAAAAAAAACCCAAAAAGCTATAGAAATATAGATGATTACGGCATTCCAGATTTTATACTAATAGATGTTAAGTATTGAGAGAATAATACCAGTCATATTTGGAGAGGTTTGGGACCTTTTTTTGCTTGGCTGGTGGAATTTTTACTTGCTAAAGATGTTAAATTTGCATGCTGCCTGCCTTCCTTCTTCTCTCAAAAAATGTTGAATTAATTGGATAATTCCAAAAATTCTTTTTAATAGAAGGTTAGAGTTTCTCAAAAAATAATAATTTTAAATCCAACAGAACACAAAAATCCTTGTAAGTATCCTTTTGGGAAAAAAAACCAAAACCAAACTGTTTTCAACTACACCAAAAGACATATTAGAAAATCTTTTAATATGGAGGGGAGAATTTTGATTAGATTTCATTACTCATTATAGACAGCAGAGAATGTAGCAATAAGAAAAAGCTACAGAAAAACAAACTTCATTAGTTTTGCTTCTCCAGGATATACTTATGAATCCCTTAAGTTTTGTGTTGATTGGTTTGGTTAAGGATTTGAAAAGGCAAAGGAGAAGAAACTAAACATAGACTGTGCTGGTTTAATGAGGTTATCTTTCAACCAAACATTATGTGATTTTTTTTCAAAGCAACTGCTGTGTGAATATTCATTTACAAGTGTATAAAAATGTATGTATAGAACACTAGACTGTAATTCTTTGGATGGCCAAGAAAACTATGCTTGAGAAAATTAAAATTAAACATCTTCAAGAGTCTATTCAACTGAAAATTGGAAAGAATAATTGCTGCAACATGCCTAGGAGACTGATCCCTCAACCCCTGCCATGCCAAACCCATTATCACCCCAAAGGGGATAATAACTGTCATGCCTAGTCTCAAGCTGGAGTACGTTTGTTAGTGCACTGACTGATACAGAAAACAAGGTCCAGCATAAGAGATGCTTCACACTAAAGTGTGCTAATGAATCAAAGCGACAGGAGAGAGTTTTAACCTTCACAGAGCAAAGGAGTTGTTTGCTAACTAGTCAAGTAGAGGAAATAAGAGCCTAACAAAAGCGACATTTGTGCATGCAAGGAAATAAAACAAAGCTGTTTGGTATTTTTTTTAAGTTCATAAAAAAGAGCTGGACCATCTTGTGCAGAAGGAAGAGACATAATTAGTTCCAGGGTAAAAAAAAGGAATCAATCTGGACACCTCTGAAGTCTCTTGGCCATGACAGTGAACTAGATCACACCTAAGGGATGGTATCGGCGAACAAATTCCCTCATCAGTAAGCTCTCAGGTTCAGGCTCCAAAACAGACTCTCCCTAAAGGGAAGACCTGAAGGTGAAAGGCAAGCACAAAGAAAGAAATCTAGACTGACAGAAGTTCAGCAGGCTAAGGAAAACATTTTGCAACCTATACTTCTGCTGCACAGATGGCTCAGTATGTGGAGAAGCCGTGGGTACAGGCACCTTTTTAACAAGGTTTCAAAGAGCATTAACAGCGTTCCCAGACATTACAATAATAGAGAACAATACTTGCTCTTTTTTATTAAAAACAGCTTAATGTTTCGTGTAGCAGTGTACTGAAATTGAGGTTTCTTTTCCTGCACAGAAAGAAGTTATTCTCCCATACCTGCTCCTTTACCTTTTCACTTCTATTCTGTAGCTTCCTGGTTTTCTGTGCAGGTTTTTTTACTTTTTACAATGCTTGTAAACTGTCCTTCAAGACTTCGGTTGTGTGTTTCAGTTTTAGGTAGGTTTACAGTTCGGTATTTCCACAAAAAAGCCTCCTGTTTAGAGATTTTTTTTTTTCAGTTCAAGATTCAAAATTTCACCAGGCACAAACCAATCAATTCTGCTATACATGTGAAGTAGATGTGATATACGTGGAAAGTCTGTGAGCAACTGTGTGGGTACCACATTAGTTAGTTGTGAACATGCCGAAATTAAGACCAACACATTCTGAGTGCAGCACACACACCTTATGAGTCCCAGAGACAAACTTTCTGCACATATTTCTGTCCAGGGGATCCTAGCCAAAACATGGCAAGCCTAAGCATAAAACTTTCAACCGCTGTGAGAGAGAGAGGTACATTGATACCTTTCACATAAAACCAAAAAATACATTTGAAAGCAAGTAAAAGAAGAGATTTATATCTCCTCTTCCAGAAAGATTTTTTCAGTTGTCTTATTTGCCTAATAAACAAACCAGTAGAACACATCTCAAACTGGAATATCCACTGGCATTGTTAGTCCAAAAAACTAGTAATAAATATCAGGAACAAATCCCTGGTTTACAAAGGTTATAGGATGACCAAAATTTTCTCCACCAAGGCAGCAGACAAGAGAAATTCTGTGATTCCACAAAATCTAGGCAGTGTTTCCACTCCTTAATTTTATTTTATTTATTCCAGCTCTCATGCCATGGTACCCTACAGACATCCTTCCTTACTTGCTGTACCAGTTCTGTCCTTTGTTCAACCACCTTCCCTTCTTTTCTCGTGCACTTCTAGAAACAACTTAAAATTCAGCTTTTGTTATGAAATCATGCAGCTAAGGTCTGAATTGGTATCTATTTTTCTTAAGTTTTAATTAAAAGATTTCAGCTTCTGGAGTTTCTCAGATTATAATATTATGGTAAAAATACATAAAAAAAGCAAATACAAGAAAATCCAAGGTCAGAAGTGCTTTAGTCTTAGTTTATGCCCAAGGAAAATAAATGCAAACTGCATAAAGGGAAGAAATATAGAATATAATTCCTGTCATATGAGGGATAATAGTTTCATTTTAGTGAATGCTGAAAAGCCACAAAGCACAGCAATGACCAATTCAGCAATGGAGGAAAATGGAGACAGATAAAAAAAGCCATTCTTAAGAAATTAATCTCCTCTCCTCTTCACCCTAATGAAAGTTATGTTCCCACTTCAAAAAAACAACAAAAAAAAAACCTAAAACACAAGTCTGCTACAAGTCAGAAATGAAGTAACAATTACTTAGACATTTTCTTCTAACCAAAACCACACTTTAGTCTTCAAGGGATCATTTGTCCCTGAGACAACCACTCTGCTCAGGCCAGACTATACGTTATTGATGTTGTTTATGGAGGTGGGGGAGTGATTCCATCTGTCTGTGATGGGCACTGCAGGTTTTGAAGAGAAAACAGTCAATCCCAAGCAGTTTACTGATAGAATGCTCTCTGAAAGCCTGACCTGGACAAGCTGAACAGCTACCAGGTAACTGCTACTTACAGCTCAGTTTCAGCAACTGATTTGTTCACGATAATCATCTTACACAGATGAACCTTACATTGTGGTTTACATGTGTGTGGGATCTCTATGTTATCTATGCTAATAAAACATTAATCAATGGTCAAATTTATAGCGGGCATTTTGTAAGGAAGGTCAAGACAGGTCAGCCTCACATAATAGGAAACAACTACAGGCTAGATCTTAACACTGTAACTGAACACCCTTGTTACTTTACCTTGGCCCTTGGGATCAAGACTAGTAGCAAAATGTTTTTTCTGTCTGAGAATGGTGTTTCTCCTACCATAAACTGAAATGTAACCATCAAACTGGCCATTATTTTTATGTATCTTGAGAACATCTACAAATTTTAAAAGAAAAATTCTCAAATAGCCATTTTCCCCTTTCCTACAATGATAAAAAGATATTTATATAGTATATTAATTTATGCAATAAATGATTTTGTTTTTAATTCAGTAGCTGTTCTAGTCATGTAAAATTTATTTTCTATTGGGATTCTTATGAGCTGAAGTTACTAACAGAATTTAGGTTTAAAGAAATGGTTTTTCTTATAGCACACCTTAGCTAATTCATTAAGACATGTTTAAAAAAGTCCTTAGAAAAAAAAGTAAATATTGCTCTTGTCTGCCTCAACATTCAATTTCTAATGAAGAAAATACTGATAGTTCTGAATAGTCACTAGAAGTCAAAGAGCATGGCCTCATCACCTGCTCTGTCATTTTCTATAAGTTCCAGTAATACACATATAAAGTTACGGCTAGAGCATAAAATTAATTGGCAATATTAACAGATTTTTTTTTTCCTTAAAGGGACTCCTTTCTGTTTTACGAGGTAGATCAGAAATAAATGAGCAAACTGGAATCTAATTTTTGAAACAGAGGCTTATCTTACCGTTCCTAGCTATAATGTCTCTCAAATATCAATTCCCTTTCTCAAGAGATTAGCTGAATACAAATTATAGTTTCAACATTAACCAGTACACAAAGACAGGAAGAAAGAAAATCCATGACACAGATAAGCAAAATATTTAATGTCACTAAAGAGCACTCAGATTCTGCAAAATCCCATACTCAGAATGGAACCAAAGTACTAAAGAATATGAAATCATGCCTGTGGAGCTCAAAGAAAATGACACAAAAAGGAAAAAAGAAAAATTATTTAAAAAAAAAATTCAAGCCACACAAGTTCCTGGAAGCTAAGACTGAGATTCTATCAAATATTGTGACTTACCTTCCTTCATTAACAAGCTCAATAAAGGCAAGGCCAGCATTCTTCTGTATAGAGTTTTGCCACTCCTGGGGGGGAAAAAAGAAGAGAAAACTGTAGTTGCATAAAAACAAAACTAAGAAGAGACATTTTCAGCAACAAAAATTACACTTTCTTTTCAGTTTTAGCAACTTACACCAGCATTAGCAAACATAAAAGGCATTAATTGTGTGCTAATTAGGAAGAATGAATGCCATCATGAAGGGACAGGACAGGATTGTTTACTCAAGGTCATTGTGTTGAGGGGAGAAGAAAATACAAAAACATCCCACAGAGGACTCCATCATTTTCTTTTGCTATGTCATGTGATAATTCTGAACTTAGCCCAGTTCACTGATGCTTTTTGCCTTATTGAACCCTGATAATGCTAGAAACTGTTTTACATTAATGCAAGGGTCATTCTTTAGACACAAATTTCTCTCACAGCTTGAAGTCTAGTTAGTATATTTGCTGAAAATAATCCTCACTTCAGCATCCCATAGCCACCTCTACTCACAAAAAATATCTGTTAACAATCCAAATATTGCACCATTAACACAGAAGTCTGTTTCAAAAAAATTTAACATATTTTTGACACACTCAAATGATGGTAGGAGCAGACACACATGCACTGCACACTCCTTAAACACAGTTGAACTCTGAATTACTGCAAAATTCTACACCTCTTAAACACATAGGTGGGTTTTGGCTGGCCCTCATAAGAGACATAGTGGAAAGAAATCAACCCAGCTGACCTATCACTGGGGTTTGTTTCCCTCATTTGAAAGCTGAGGAGAAATGGTTAACAAAAACACAAAGTAGATTTTCAGTCCTCAACCAAATAGGAACAAGTTGACCAAGCTGGAAATTAGGGTAGTAAATGTGTAAACCTTATATTTTGGCATAAATGTAGAGGCATTTGGATAGAACAGGACAAATACAACTTTTGATTTAAATTCTACACCTTTTCTAATCTAATATAAAAGACTCATTCTGCAGCAGACAGTTAAGTTCCATGTGCAGCTTCCTTAATTTTTTAGTCCTTGTTGTATGAAAAAATAATCCTAATGATTATCAGTACTTCTATCACTATGGTTCTTTTCAAAAACCTCATCAGCTCCAAGGCAGGCAAAAAGTTCAAAACTGCAAATATGTCAGACTTCAAATGTCAGATTTCTGAAAGTAGGTTGTTTTAATATGCAGCGTCATAGCACGATTTTGCTGCTCAGTATTGCAGAATTATCTCTCCGTCAGTGACACAAAGGTTTGATCAGACACACACAAGAGCCACTAGAACAATGTTGCTTGATTACAGTTTAAATCCTGTCCACTTGCCCCACCCAAAAAAGATTTCCAAATCTGAAATGCATTGAAATGATTGTAACTGATCTCTCAAGCCTTGACGTGCTCCAGGTCCAACACATTGTTTGACCGTGTTTAAGCTGCAACAATGTAGTACAACTTTCAAGTAGCCAGAAATAAAAGTAGAATAATTGGAATTTGCAATGTATTATTCATCATGAATTAAAAATGTATTTCATTACTTTTTATGTAACTAGTTTATATACATTAATAAAAAACCAGTATTCTAAGCACCAGCTAAGTTCCGCTTCACATATGGGGTTTTGGTTTTTTTTCTGAGGCTACATCAAGAAGCACCATTGGTCCTTATTGCTACATATATCTTACCAATATTTCTCCCACCATCCTTCCCCCAGTTCTCCCCTATTACTTTCTTATGGCCACCCTGCATGACTTTGAGTTAGCCTGTAAGCTGTCTGAAGCGTTTTTAAGAAGCATTTATTCTAACAAAAAAAAAAAGCCTTTTAGTTTCTAATATTCTACACAAAATAACATATGCAAGTACTCTCTATAAGAGTTTTTTCAGTATATTATCAGTTTCCAAATATTTAGCTTCATGATGATAACAAACTATTCTGTTAGTTTAAATGTGAGAAAACTCAAGAAAAGCAGAATAATTTTTCCTTTTCTGACAGTGTCCATCTGCTGTTCCGCTTTTTAAAAAACTCTCAATAACACTTGAAAATTTAATTGGTGAAGATGGAGGCTGCCAAAAGTGAAAAGAAAGTGCATTTATAATGATACTTTTCAGCATTTTTCTCTATATCAGACATCATCAAAGAAGGTGTTAGTCTAAACAATTTCATAAGTCACAGTTGAACACACCCTAAAGCTAATTTTAATAGTTGAAAGAAAAGACTAATGGTCTTCATCTTTCATGATCCATTCAATATTTCCCCACAGTATATGTTCACTCTCAAACAATTACACTCAGTATGCATATTGCATTATTATATCAACATCTTAGTTATCCATCTCCCAAAAGTATTAGGGAAAAAACATGTTAAAAGCTTCAAACTCAACCACTAATGCAACTAAATAACTACAAAACACATTTCAGCACTTTCCTAAGGAAGGACTGTAAGGGTAGATCAACAAAGTCAATAATTTCATACCTGTTCTAAGCTGTACTTAATTGACCAGCATTTCCTAGGGCTATAAATGTTTAGTAACTGAAAGACATAATCTAATTTTAATGTTTTTGGTCACTGTATACTCAATAGTGAAGCAGAGAAAAAAACCAGAAGCACTAAAAGTTATCACAAATAGCTACAGTGAAAAATAACCATTACAACAAAACAAACACATTTTATTCAAATACTCTGTCTTATAAGGAGATTTCCTAACTCGTTATTGTTTCACCTATTTCCTTAATAGAATCTATAAACAGCTCCATAAGTACTCTAGATAAAATGCAAGTACTATACCCTTTCCTTAAGCGGTGCTTCAAAATTAATCTGAATTATCATTTTGTATAGAATAACATATTACATTTACTTTATATACAACTCTGCCATAAGCAAAATTATATCCCAGTTCTCTATAGCTTTAATTTCATATCATCAACAAGTTTCATTAACACATTCTTACTGCATGCACAAGGGTCATTAAATGAAAACATTGAACAGTAGTGGTCTTAAACCCCTCCTTTCAGAAACTAATAATCTCCCTCAAGGTTGATATCATGACCTGTTGTCCCATTTGAGTCATGTTGGGGTTTTTAATCTATTTTACAGTGGGTTTTTTTAATTAACTCCAACTAACGATCACTCATATGACAGTACCAAGTGCTCTAACAAAACTCATAAATTACCACATTTACTTTTTGCTAGGAAATACAAACACCAACAAAATGCATTAGACCATAACCAACAATGAGATTAGTCTAGCAAATAGTCTTTAGTAATCGTACCTCCCATTTTATGTCATTGCAGCTACATGTATATGTAGTTAATTCAGTCTTCAGATGCATTTTAAAAGTCTTTTATATTACTTGGTCCTCATATTTCCTTTCTTAAAAATAATGTATGTCTCTAATCATATGGCATCATCAGATAAGTGAAGGTCCTTAAAAATTTCTGCCTTGAACTTGATTTTTCCAGTGTCATGTCTATATTTTTTTTCCATTTGTTGTTGGCTTCCTACTCAGTCTGAGTATCTTTGTTCAGTTCTAACACTGCAGGAGCCTCTTATTTACTCAAACAGGCCTGGTCAAAAGCTTTTTCTACAAGCAGTTGATAGCAGGAGCCAGCTTCAAAACAAAGAATGCAGGTGGTTCTTTACACAAAGAGGATAAATACATTGATATTGCTTAAATACACAGAAATTGCATCCAGTTCAGAAAATACCCTGAGCAAAAAATAGCTGGAGAGTGGAAAAGTATTACACTTGCTTGTCCTATTTTATTCTTTTTGAGCATCTCTTTGTGTCTATAGTTGGAGATAGGACAGACAACAAGCAAGGTGGAGCCTTTATCTAACCCAATATAAGCATACCTAAACTGTAATCACTCAAACAAATGCCAAGAAAATTCTGTTGATTAAGATTTCTGTTGATTTGCAATTTCAAGTGCTTGCCTGTAGTCAGGAAATGGACATATCCCTGCTCTCCTGTACATTCTAAGGAAAAAAATACAATCACATTTCAAACAATTATGGCAGGAGGGTTGGACCTAGATAGTCTTTAAGGTCCCTTCCAACTCAAACCACTCTACAATTCTCTGAATTACCCCAAAATATACATTCTTCAAGCTATATAAAAACATTTGGAAGACCAATCCACCAACTGGTCTGATGGCTAACAATTAAACATGGATCTTTAGAACAGAATATTTAGAACATTTGCAATATATGAAAACTGCTCTATTCTCAACTGTAACAAACTGTACTACTACTTTCATTCATGTACACATACACTTGCATGCTCCTTAAATTCCTTTTTCTCAGAAACTTAAAAAAACATCCTTCTAACAAGTTGAACACATTCTACAATTAAGAACTATATCTAGCAGCTGAAACACACACTAATAAGCAGGAAAAAAAAGGAGCAAATTCTTTGCTAATCCATCCTTCCCATAAAGCTGGTGGAGTTTTAATAATTTATTTTGGTTACGAAACAAAGGAAAAGGATGACTTTGGTACTGACAACTATGAATGGAGCACTAAGGAGCAGGGTGGGAAAATGTGTTAACATATGACTAGGAGACATATTATATCCTAGAGTAAAGGTCAAATCTGCATGAAAAACTTGTTCATAGAGAGATATACTAATCTTTAAGTGCCTAAAGTAAACTATCAAGAACTTTTCAGCAGTGTTTGCACTTGGTGTCAGCACTCTCTCAGCACCACATCCACTACAGGCTTGAATGAACTCAGCAATAAAGAACATATAGTGAAAAGTAGATTATATCTCAGCTGGGTTCTTCATAATTAAAAAAAGTTTGACTGCATGTTAAGTAGAATATCTGCAAACATAAATTACTTCTAAAGATTGAAGTACACTTAAGTTATTTTAATCTACAAAACACCATTGAAAAAAATTAAAATCAACATGGAATTATGGGAAATCATATCTAGAAATTATGTAGCAATTTAGTATCAAAATTAGCACATGCCAAGTAATTATGAAAGAGAAACATTTGGCAAAGATGAGACACAAATTAAGACTAGCACAAAAATACATTTGAGACAAAGTTATCCAGTATACATACAGACATATCTGTATGTTCCAATAAAATTTAAGACCACAGATAAATAATGACAGAACTATCAGAAACTGACAAAGAAAAAATAATTCCAATAATTATATCCATGGCCTTTTCTCTACAGAACATTACCACTGTTGCTGAATCCTGACACAAAGTGAGAACTTGCAAAAATATTTACTACTCTCCTAAAAATTCTGAACCCTTTGTCAGGGGCAAAACCTTATCAAACAGGCTTGGATTTATTGAAATTTAAACAAAGGTTTCTCTATGAAAGCTTTAACATTGCATCTACGTAACAAGCCAAGCTATCTCACCAATCAATACAGAGGTTTTGATTTCAATAAGGGTGATAAAAGTTACTCTAACCCTGGCCAGCTACAAGCTCTCAACAGATGATCATCATTAGGCCTCTATCAGGCTTCCACATACTCAGGCTGTACAAATGTGTCCTATTAGTACATGGTCTGTCTGTTTGGCAACTCTGGTCCTAAGACAAATGGCAGCTGCTGCCCTTCAAGGTCTGAAGTCAAGTCCTCAGGGAATCTAAAAGCCCAACTGGAAAAATCAAGGCCTGTTCATTAGAGACTGCTCCAGGGGAAACTTGCAAGGCTGCCATTAGAACTATATAAAAGAGCTAATTATTTTTATAAGACTTTTAAAACTATCAAACACACTCAGTTATAATAAAAAGTATTTACTGCTGGCATTCCATTTAAAAGACATTGCTTTTTGTCAAAAAATCAGCTAGTGACAGTACACAACTGAAGTCTTTGTATTAAAAATTTTAATGAGTCTGCTAGGAGAAAGTTGTGTAAAAATGAACTAGATGAAATAGCTTCTCCAGTGAAGGTATAACACCAAGCCTGCTGCTGTGGGAAAATATCCCAAACACACTCATATCTAACTAATGAACTAAAAAGGTGGGCTGAGGTTGTGCGTTTGTGACTATCTACCCCTGAAAAAGACGAGAAATTCAAGAAACAAACACGTTCAGTGTTTCTAAACTGACTGAAAAGAACAAATAACATTCTTGTTTCAAGCCTATGCTGTTAAGGAACAACTGAATATGCTGTAGTACACTTGTGTATTGAAAGATCAGTCAGAAAGGCACAGGACCCACTTGGTATCAAACACTAAGACTGAACAAGAAAAAAAATGAAAACTAAAAGTGTTTCAGTATTTTTCCTCTGAAAAAACACAGAAACAAAGATTATAATAACAATTGTTACTTTCATAAAATATACTCGGGGGAAAAGCTGGAACATGACCATTTTTTTTAATTCATAACCACATAATTGTTTACTATTTTAACTACGAAACCGAATCAAAGTTTCTTATACCGAAATATTTTCCCAGCTGCACAGCATGACAACACTGTATCGAATTCTAATGTTACAACAGATCACCGCCATAGAGTATTTATTACAAATCTTTTAAAAGTGCTATATGAAATTCATTAGTGTTTCTTAATCAATTCTTGGACCAACATGCACATTTAGCTTCCGACAGCCTAATTCAAAAAAGCAATTACAACCCTAGTCCTTATGTAAAAGGACGACAGAAAGAAGCTATGTTAAACCAGTTTAAAAGAACGAAAATGTAAAGAAAACAGATTAGGAATGATTTATATCAATGCCTAGTGCTGAAGTTAATTACAAGTAACCCAATAAAATAGTGCCTTTATTATTGTACAGCAAGTAATAACCCTAGACGCAGAAAACAGAACTCTTTGCCGACTTTTGCATGCTCAATTCCACAGCACACTACATTAAGAATTAAAGAAGTAGTAAATAAGCCATACAGAAACAGCAGGTTTTTAACTAAAAGCAGAAGACTCCCCTGCTGTTTAACCATGTGGGTTACTCCATGTAAACAGAGCTTCCTATAAACTAGTATTATGTTGTTAGTGGTAAATGCCTAAAACTATAATGAGAGTTTAATTTCAATACTTAAAACTTTGAGTTCAACTCACAGTAAGTTTTTATAGATTCTGAAAATAAATTATACACATATAGAGCTGGAGTAGTTTGCATACTTAGGTACTAGATTCTTCAGTAAAAATGCTACATTAAAAACTGTCAGTTTTTTAGATAATGCTTTTTATGCTATGAGATTACTCTCAAAGTGACAACTGTTTTCTCTACAACCTATGAGAATCTATCCTAAAAAATACAGTTTCATGTAAGACACAGAGCATAAAATGTTGCAGCATATACAGTCTTTAACAACTACCCACAGCCAGAAAATCTCGAGATAGGTTGCAGTTGTCATAATTTATGCTGATACCAAATATTCTTAAAACAGGATTTTAACAATAAACAAAAACTTAAATAACTTAATTTGAGAGGTCATATAAAATTATGAAAATATCACTGTCTGAATAAATAAAAATTATATCAATAATAACTATCACAGCATAAAAGGTGCATATCATCACCACTCAAACCTAATTTTCATATCTAGTTTCAAAAAAGTAGGAAAAACTGGGGTAAAATTAAATAAGTAATCACTGATCTCAGATCCACAGTTTCTGATGTAGGAAGCAATTTGCCTGGGCAGTTTCTCCCTTTCTCTCTCCCACTAGTAGACTGTTGCCATGACTCCTCATGAAACAAAATTAGGGGTCAGGTTTGAGTTCATCTAGAAGCAAACCTTTTCCACTGCAGTTTCCTCTTCAGGTTCTTTAACCATCAGCTATTTTCAAAGCCAAGATGAAAGACTAGCTTCAGAAAGAATAGGAACAGGAATCTTAACAATTAATTGAGAAATCAAAATACCGAGTAGTTCTGTAAACATGTAGCAATGGAAAGTATGAAGCTGTGAGTTAAAGGAGATGAGACAGAAAAACAAAAGTGAGGAAAAGGAACAACACAAGATTAACAAAGGGAAGAGATCCAAATAATTGCATTGCAGTCACAGTAACATTTTTTATGAATAAAGGCAAATAAATTGAAGAATAGCAAGAATATAAGGTAACTGACTCTAGATTTCATTGTTTTTTTAACTTTGATTGTCATTTGAGATTTTGTAAAAGCACAGAATGGAAAAAAATTGGCTTTCAAGGTAGACTACTAATTATAAGGACAAGAAAATCGCAGCACACTCACTGCTGCACAGTTGTATTAGTAGTGATGGACTGATCCCACCCATAGCAACATTCATCATCACCACCAAATAGCAGCAACCTTCTTGCTCAATGTTTTTAGCTTTAAATAAATGAATTTAACTAGTAAAGAACTCAGTAATATACACAGTGAGCACTGTTTTTGGAACCACAAGCCCCTTTATACAGAAGGTGGATTGGAAATAGATAATCTTTAAGGTCCCTTCCAACCTAAACCATTCTACCATTCAATGATTCTGTATTACCCTTTTCCCCAAATGTAGCTCAGTTTCTATTTAAACTCCCATAATGATGCACGCAAAAGATAGACAAGATTCCCACCATCATTGCACCTTTGAGGGAATGGAACTGAAGCATGTAAGCCAGTCCCAGTTCTTCATTCAAAAGACAGGATGTCCAGACCTGTCCTTTGTTATTCCCTTGGGCAATCCTATCCTAATGCAGATCTTTTCTTGAAAGATTTAGAGAAAATGAAGCTAACTCAAATAACAAAAAAAAGGCAGAAAAACTAATGCATCTATTCCAACAAGCTATACTTGCACACTCCTCTCCCTTCCTCATCCGGCATCTGTTGTCTTCCTTTAGACTAAAATATAATACACAACACACTGCAACACAGGGCTCTATTTTCATGTTTCCCTACATGATGCTACAATAAACATGATAAACAGTAATTTTCTGCTCCTTTCTTTGCAAATCCTCCCCTGCACTCATCAAGTAAATTTTTGAAAAGAAAAATATAACCATTTTAATTAGAAGCTTAAATAGATGTCTTTGCGACTATTCAAAGAGTACTGGAAAATCCAGTTGATTCTTCTGAATCAAATATGGCTCAGAACTAGGATCTAACGCTTAACAGACATGCACCTGAACATCATGATTTCTGCATAATCTGAATTACGAGTTTTTAGTAAGTTAAACAAGTTATTTATTGGAAGATTAGTGCATCATTAACAAACTTTGATGAGACAGGCATTTTCCCAGTTGCAAAATATTCAAAAAGGCACAGATGAATATAAATAAGGTTAAAAGTGAAACAAAAAACTGAAGAGCACCACTATTCACATTTTCTCCTGGTAGAACTTTAAGTAAATAGCACTTCTCCTCAAATCATAAGTTCCTTAAGCAGTGTCACTTGGAAACAGAGATACATTATTTTGTTTATTACCATGAACAAAAAAGTTTGCATATTCGTAATTAGTATTAAATCAGCAACAAGGATTGCTGCTCACTGAACTTTCCATAATCTCATACCCCTCCCCTAAACCTCTTTTCATAGTCTCAAATTAAACAGACTAGCTGTAAAACAGCAGGGTGTCAAATTAAAGCACACTTTATTTTCAGAGGTCTCCACACTTCGCGGCTGACTTCCTGTCAGGAAGAGTTCCATTTCAGTGCAGAGCCCCATCAGCAGGGAGCTCACAGAATTAAGTGCCAGTTGATATTACTTTGTTTTGCATTTACCACCCATGAGAATATTGTTCAAAGATCTAGTTATAAAGTCAGCATGGTATCATCCTTCTGACTAGACTGCCAAGCCACAGGGTGTGCTCTCACTGCACAAAACTCACCTTAAATGGTGGTGTTTTTTTAAGACCTAGTGTGCTGGCGAAGCAACAGGATGCCTTTTTTCTTCAGAAAAGTCTTGCTTCTGTAGCTAAATTATGTTCCCTTAGTTTTGAACATCTGCAGCAGTGTACATTCATAGAAATGAAGCTGTCCCATTCCCCTATCACACCCCCATGATTCACACTTACATTAGACAATCCACACTCCTCCCTAGACATAAAAATGCATACATTTATCAAAGTCCCAGCAACACACCTTTAAAGGTTATTATTTTTAGCTGTAGAGGATATGTTTTCCATTAAACTCACACCAACACCTTCTCCTGGATTCCTGACCAAATGCAAATCATTTTCAATTCATAAGAGAATTTTTCTTCATATGAGCCTACACTACTTGAAAAGTCTATAAAACAACCACTAAAGATTGTACTTTATTAAAAAAAAAATAAAGAAAATCTGGGAGGGAAAATCCTCATTCTCCCCACAGAATCCTGTTTTAGTAAGGAGAACTTAGAAAAGTTCATCTCTCTCCACTCTAGTGTGGTAAACTATTTCTAAGAATGGTTTTGCGGTTTTTAACCCTATCTTTTATTCTTCTACCACAAGCTTGCAAGTCATGTTGAATTCTCCAAGTGTCTTGTCCCAAGAAACAAAACTTCATATCAGTCCACATAAAAATATCATGGCTTTAACACACCTATCCATCTGTAGCTCTCTGAACACCTTCTTAGTCTAATACAGAGCACTTGAGCATCTTGATTGTTTTACATATAGATGTATTTTTTTAATTTTTGTTCAAAACCACAATTACTTTCCACAAAGTAGCTGTGTAGTATGAACCAAAAAACACTGGTTCATTCACACTACTTTTCTCAGTCTGCAGCTGATCTGGTCTGTTTTTGTTGAACACTTCAAAGTGCAGTGGCTGCAAATTGCAGAGGGCATTTGCTAGTGGGTCTAGAGCAGGCCTAGACTAAACAACGATTTAAACTATTGCTTTGACCATTATTTATATCTAATATGCAGAAACATCAACCTCATTTAATGAAAGTATAATATACCATACGTTCTTCTGTTTTTCTCATACTAAATGTAACATATCACAGTTTTTGTCCATCTTAAAATCCCATATCGTACAATTCATCTGCAAACTGGAGAATGAGTAAACCTTTAAAATATCCTCCTAGACTAAGTATTATGGAAAGATATAAGGAGGTAAAGCCAAAATACTAGCTCACACACTTTAACTACTGTGACTATTACCTGCTAGGATATAACTATCAAGTGGTTATTGCATCATGAAGTCAAGGGAAGGTCACTTATTATTCATGCACTATTGGCAAATTATTCTCATTATATTCTAACCTATTTCCACACATAAGGCAAAAGCAAAGTTATAAACTTCTTTGATTTCTACTACTCAGCAAATTGTCAATATACATCCATCCACTTCACGGAATATTGTTTTTCACACGAGTCTATAAAAATTAATTTTTTTAAAATTTAGCCAGTGATGGACACAGACATTTTAAATGGCCTATCTGTAAGCCATGCTAACAGCAAACAAAGCACATTATTCCTGAAGCCAACAGTGATACCTAAGAGAAAAGACAGAGTTTAAACAGATCGTAAGCGTAGTGAAGTGTGAACTTTAGTAATCATTAAGAGTTTGAAATAAACTCCTCTTTAAACATATTAGAGTGCTCTCTAAACAATTCCATGGAACTCAACAGGCTAAATATTGCAGGCAATTACAGGCAATTAAACTTTCAAACAATTTAGAAAGCAACAAAAAACTGAAGCAGGAATGATGTTCCAAGAGGCAAGTTTTACATTATCCCAAGGTTTCACACAGACTGTATTACAATAATCCAGTTTTAGAGAGACAAAATCTACATACTGCTTAAGTCAAAGTAAAAAACATACATTCAGCAAATTTAAATGTAATTTCAACATACTGCAGTTCAAAGAAAAGGTTTTCCCAGCTGTTTCCATTTATTTCAATCTTATCAGATTTGCACTTCAGATAGTTATCTGCCAAACTGATCTCCAGTTTCAAACACTTCGAATGCATAACCCAGTCCAAGGAAGCAAGGAGTAAAATATCCATAGCATCCATAATCCATTTGTAATTATTCCAAGTACTCTGCTCAGTGACATATACCAAGGATGAAAGTAGTCAATATATGTTTTCAGTACCCAAAGGGAAATCCTCAGTGACGGAAGAAAAACTTCCACTTAGGAAGCAAAGAAGTTATAGTATGCATAAACCCACAGATATACCTCATGTAAGGAAGAATCCAAGTGATCTAGACAACAGATTTGATAATGTCACCATATGCTTTGTGAGAAGGAAACTTACTGAAAAGATAGTATCTAAAATCCAAGCAATAAGGGACGGCATTCAAGGAATCTGGATTCCACAGTCACTTCTTCCAAGACTTTCATTCACTTTCTCCAGAGTTAATCCTACTGACCAGTAGTCAAACAGCTCACTGTGTTTATATCAAGTGTCTTGCAATGCAGGTGAAGACAGAAGGCCCTAAGACCTTACAGAAAAGACTTGATGTCTTCATATATCAACAACCAAAGAAGGAAACGGCAATTGAGAACAACACAGATGAATCACAGTGTTGCTTTTACAGATTGAGAGCTTAATTTCTTTCAAAACTGGACTCTTCCACATGTCTGGTAAATGCCCCTAAGCTGCTGGACTACTAGCTACTTTGGGGGGGATATGTTGAAATTTTTCCTCTGATAGATTATTCTACTTGGTGATAACAATAATTGTTACCTGAAACACCAGTTGAAACTTAAGCCCCTTCTGTCCCAGGAGAGCACTTGGAGAGCATAGCCCCTGGCTACTGTGGAATCGCCCTTCCCCTCTCTCTCTAGTTCTGACCACAGTCTCCACTCCGCAAAACCAAGGCAATGTAGATTAAAAATATACATTGTAGGGGGGAAAGAATAGCAAGAGTTTTGGAGGAGGAAACAATTTATGATGTAAAACCTCTCCACTGAAAATATCCTGAAGTAGCACTGAACTTAAAGCTTATTAGACATTTCCCAGCTACTTTCCATCCAACAGCATCCTAAAGAAGATTAGGATAAGGATCTTCCATTTTGTCTTTCAGTTACAAGGGCCATGTAATATTTGTTACTAAATTGCATTGGGAACGTCCTTACTGCTGCTTGCATACCAAATAATAACATGCCTGGCAATCCCATATTGTCAAATGTTAAGATTTACACAGTTTTATTAATATGCCTGGTTTTCCTTGGGATGAATCACATCTGAGGCAGCTAAAAAACCTAAATAATCCATAGCAGAGCAAGGTGATCTTGAATATTCACTTCCTTCCACAGCCACCTCATCTCTACAAAAATCTAGGCTACCAAATATTCTCCCAATCTTCACATTCTTCAAAAGAGCACAAGTGTATCTCAATACAGTGCCTTCATACTAAACTAGAAACACTGAATACTTGATAGTTTTTCAAGGAAAGTTAGCAGTATAAGGCAAACACCTGTGGGCATGATTCATGCAACATCTTTTCCTGAACTCCATTTAGACTTTGGTAAATTCTTTTTTTCTATTTTTTATTTGTTAGGATCTAAATAATTTTCATTTACCTAATAAAGTTATGGTTCTAAGCATTTTATCATGAAAGCAATCTATCATTGAAGTGTCGTGGTTTTTTTTCAACTCAAATACAGCTATGTGAATCTTTGATAAAGACAAAGATCCTATTTGCAGAAGTTCACACTATATAAAAAGAAAACCTTCCAACTCCCTGTATTTTCTAAATGCCTTCTAAAAGAAAATTAGAGCATGTATTACAGTTGATAGAAAATCATTTGACAGCTTACAAAATCTCCACATCATCTACCCTCTACGCCAAAACATATACATTTTTTAAAAAATCACATCTCTAAATGGAGATCAAATCCTTTTTCAACTTATTTTCAGCTGTTATAACATAAAGTGATTAGATGGAAGAACATTACTGTGATTAAAATGTCATCATCTAACACTTGGGGCACATAAAAAGTACTCAAACAGCATTTATTCTCTTCATATCTAAACTAGGATATTGTTAAGAGTTTTGATGAATCTTTTGAGTTCAGCTGCCATGGCATCATAGTGACATCAGTTTTTAGCTAACATATACCCATTTCAATTAAAACTTCATAGCAATCACTGCAGTTATCCATCACATCAAATAGCACTTAAAAGTAAATTAGGAACCAGTGCAGATCACAGAGTATCAGCATAAAGTGTTCTCTCTGCAAGCAACTGAAAACCTGCCATCTTCTACATCAACTAAAATCTCCAAGTAATTCAAAGACTTACGACATTTTAGAACACGCTGCAGAAATCCATTCCTGAGGGAATGAATTTGGATCACCGATAGAAAGTTTTTTATTTTCTGAGCAGAGGATACTCATAAAAGCCTGAAGATCCTACTGCAATCCCAGAAACACTGAAGTAATGGGGTGGAAGCGAAAGGAGGGTGTGAGAAAATTCTGCTGAAAAAATCCAAATTGTAATTACTATCCTATTGCTCTCCCTTAGGGAAAATAATGCTTGTATGGGTGCATGACTGCATGGCACATGTTGATATTGCTCAAATAATTAAGATTCCTTATCAAAGTAAGAGATATGATATGACCAAGATACTGCCCATGCAAGAGATGTAACCTGACTTCTTTAGAAGCAACAGAATCCATTCAAGAAGGGGTTTAGTAGCATATGAAAGATCATACTAAAGAAATACCTCAGGCAAAAATTTCACCACTTAATCAATGGTAACTGGACTAGAAAAAAAAGAGAGCTGAAGACTCGTTAAGTTTCCCTACAGAGGCAGTAAGACCAGCTTTCACAGTGTAATTTTTTTCTGCTTTAATACTACTAATCAGCCTCTGCTGTATTTTTAAAATGCACATGGTACTGCCCTGGATCATGCTTTTCTCTCCAAAAAATAACTCCAAAAACAATCAGCACAGGACATGTTCAGTCATAATCATATTTCATTGGGCCATATGAGCAGATGATATCTCTTCAGACAAAAAAATCTGGAGTACCAGGGTTTATGTTTCCCTCTTCCACCTCCTCATGAAAGATAAACCTTATTGAGGCCCAGTATACATTTAATAGCTAAGGTTATGTAGTTATATTGCAATATATCATATTAATATTTCTCAAAGATAAATTATCTAGAGATTAAATGTATTAAAACATTGGTCCTGGTTTTATATATGCTATGAGCTACCAGGAATGTGCCTTTAGTCCTTTTGAAACAACACTGGACAGAGAAAGGAGGAACCAAGAAGATTATACAAGAGTTGAACAGTATTTGAGTCAGTCTAAGTTTAGATTCAGTAGGAAAAAAGCTCTTAAGTCAAAGATGAATCTGACAAGAACCATCCAATTAGTTCTCTTACACATATTCCACTGGAGATTCAGTTGATTTACTACAGAAAGAAGCATTTTTCAAGTGTCAAAGATTTTTTAAATTCACAGGCATCAAAGAAAACTATGGAACCTATTTTATACCATTTCACCTTGGAGTTACAATAACAGGATGAATGCTTCATGCATGTGAGCAAGAAAGAAATATTTTTAATCCCTTCAGGAGAGAGTAGGGAAGATCACAGTTGTTCCTACTTGGTCATGTATTTCAAGAAAATATCTGGCAAACGAAAGGAAGCACAGTAGCATATTTGATTAGAGATATGCACTCAATTCATACAAGCCCCCTCTGTGTTTAGGCACAAAGTCCTTTTAGATGAAAATGCTTTCTTTGGGGGTGACATCAGTTTCCCCACGCAGAAGTCTTGTCTCACAATTGCACGTGAGCACCTTCAACATCCTGATGTCACTCATTTAGAAGGGATAACAGAAGCAGGACTTCTCTCTTTTGGCTGGTTTAATTACCCCGACAGGATGCCAGGCCAGACGAGATGGTGCTTCTAGGTTCACTGTACTGTATGCATTTCTGATAAATGGGAAAAGAATAGATGACCTGGCAGAAGGCTCAGACAATAACATGTGATTTACAGGACATGAATGCAGCTACTATAAGATTTATCTGACAGCCCTCTCCGATAGTGGACTGTTGAGTATCCGATGGAATGATTTCTAGTCTGGAAAGTCTGCTACTGAGTAGCCATACACATTATTTATTTATTAGATGTTTTGGGTTGAAACCATTTTTAAATGATGCACTTCACAATGCTCAGCCATAAATTTAGTTTTAAACCCTAGAAGGGAGGTAGTGTTATTGGAATGTGTGTCAGACTGAATTAGGATGAGCAACACAACGCTTTTATAAAGTGGCCTTGAATGCAACGTCGATTCTTTCAAAAATGATATTAATGTCAAATAAGCAGGAACACTTTGCAGTAATATTAAATGAAGGATTCTTTATGTTTTGATAGATTTATAGAAATGTAAGCACACACACAGAGACACGTCTCAAAACGTAGTGTGTCTATCAAAAAACTGGTTTTGTCTTAGGAAAAGCCTTTTGTGTGTATCTCAAACCACCTGTTTCTCTTTTTGCCTTTGTTAAATAGAAAGCAATAGACCAACATGCAAACACTAAACAAATACAAAAGCAATGGTCTTTTTCCATATGCCTAAATATATGAAATTTAAACAAGAAATTCACCAGGTGTCACAAATAGCTCCACAGAACGGTATCTCTTTTTTTTAAAAAAAAAACCACTTCACATAGGAAAAAGCTTTATTTTCACAATTTTATGAAAAAATTACTTGTGCGATATTATTATGCCATTTTGCACTTCTGAGAAAAACAAAACATATTTCAGCCACAAATCTAAATAAACATCAGGAAAAAGTCAGATGTTTAAGAAAAAACGATCCAATGGCTTACATTGGATATACAATGTTTAAAATGAATTTTGAGAAGGGGTTATCATAAAAACACCAAAGATTAATCAAAGCAATCTTTCAATTTCATAAAGTGATGGCTGACAAATTTGTGAAGTTTTAAATCAAATTTGCAGATACTTACTTCGTAACTATGCCACATTATTTATGTGATTAAAAACTGTTTTTTGACCTGATCTTTTGATCTTTGGCACTTCATCCTCTCCATCTCCTCTTAAAAATTAATTAAAATTTTAGCAAAAGGATATCACTTCATTTCCCACCCTATCTTGCAGGGGGGAAAAAAGAAAAGAAAAAGAAAAAAAAAAGGGGAAAAAAATCAATCAAGCTCAACCCCATCTCCTCCCAGTATCTCTAAAATGTCGGCTTGAAATTCAATTTCATATCTCTCAAGCTTTCATGTAGCAAAAGACAGTTCACTTCTTAACAAAATAAATCACTTCTGTGATTGCCATGCTGACCTCTTTGAATTAGGAAAATTCAAAGTGAAAAATGTAATTATCACCCCAGAACAATCTGTATACATCTGGAGCTAATTTTAGATTCATTTCTCACATCATTTTTCATATTCTGCCAAAAATTACAGCTGCTGTGCAACTTTAGAAAGACTTTGAGGTCTTTGCGACTTTATTGGTTTATTTCTACTATTTCACAAAGAACAACCTCGGTCTCTGCAACCAGCACTGCTAAGCAATCACGATAGCTTCAATTTGATTAGATTAGCATTAAGTGGCATTGTGACACATATGACAAATAGATGCATTAGAGCACGTCATTTATTCCTTGTCCTTTCCACTTCCCAAAACCAAACAAGTGACGTACAGTACAGAGCACAACATGATTTTAAGAAAGATTAGATTACCCTACCAAAAAAAGAGGGAAAGGTCAAGCACTAATTATTGATACAAGCAGCATGGATACCGAAAACTAATTTTTTTAAATGGTAATACCAAGCTGTCAGACACATATTTAATACTCAGATTAGTTCTACTCTAGCACTTTAATGAATGAACAGTAAAATTTGCATACGGATTTCTTGGTAGTAAAGATTCTTTTCTAATCTAAATCAGTTGTAAGTTCATATTCTAGAAGTTGTGAACAATGTTCACTTCCAGTATTGCCATATGTAAAATAACAATCTCTAAATTCCAAAAGTTCCAAAAGGAATATTAAATTCCTTTCAGGGTAAAAAGACATTGTATTTCCTGAGGAAGATGGAAAAGTAGGTGAGCAAAGTTCTAGTTACATTCATTAATAATAACCTCACTAGAAAACATAACTACTCTTCACTAGTTCATTGTAAAATCTATTAGGTGTAATCTCCAGAAGTAATTGTTCTTATTGCACTTTATTGACAATGCAGACTATCGATTTTTCACACCTTCTATGATTCTTTCATTTGTATTCATGAAATGTCTATCAGCACACTCTAAATAAATTTGGCAATATAGGCACTAAAACGAATAAATCGATGTGAAGAAACATTAATTTTGCATTATCCTTATTCGTCAGGCAAGCAAACCATAAGGGTTGTAAATGAAGGTCAAAGGTTTTGAAATGGGTCAGAACCCTTGACCTCCAGACCAATACCATTCCCATTAAAAAAGGCTATTTTAAAGTTTTAAGTAGGGGAATTTACTACCAGAAAGGTATAATTTTTAAGGCACCAAAAGAAAGGCTCAATAAAAACAGTCTTCCGTTTAATTACAAAAAAAAAAGAAAACAAGAAACCCCAAAAGAAAATCCAATTAATACAGCATACACAATTTAAAGTTCCTTAGGCTCTGGCTCTTTTCTAACCATGGGAACAGGCCACTTCTTAAATATCTAAAATCACTTTGCCTTTAGGAGTGGAGAATGTACCAAACCGCTGACAACCAGGGTTGCTTACTTAAATTTTCTCAAATTCTTAGTACTTGTCAAATCAATTGAGAATGACAGGGTTTCAAAAGTATTTATCACTTGTTTTGTAACCTCTACACAAAAGGAAAAATTCTATTTATCCCAGAGGATTCAGCTTGTCAAGATGCAGAAATCAATGTTTCTTTAATATTTTATTGATCCTATTTTATCTTATAAAAATGACAGCATAGAATTACTTAGGCACACCATCTTCAAGGTTATGTAAATGGTCACTAGTAAGGTAACATAAAACCATTCATATCTTCTCTCTTGAACTGAATAGACACAATTACTATGATTTTGTTTTTAATCAAAAGGCCTTGTACATTATCTCTCTACATATTTATATAAGCTTAAAGTCAAATTTAAAGTCGAATTTTAACTGTAATTTCCATTGTGTTCAAAGACAGCACTTTCAGACATTGCTACTTAAATCTCACCTGAGAGCAAAGAAGCATCACCAGCTCCACAACTGAACTGCTAGATTTCATGCATACAAGACCTACAAAAAGAAAAAAGTATACACAAATGCATGTTTATATGGCACCAGCTACTAACACAAACTGTTTTGAAGTTCAATAGATTAGAAGCATTTTGACAAAGGAAAACTGAAATTTTCATACCACTAACAGCAATACAGCTAATAGTAATACATTACCTCCATTATTCACGTAAATGTTTGTATGTCAAAATGATCAGAAGTGTGGTTAACATATGTTATATTAATCCACTGTATCTACATTTTGCTATTTCTTGAAGGATTGGATCATTATATATGCAGAGAAGGGAAATGGCTTTATGACCTTTGCTTTCTCCATTGCGCGTTCTCCTTTCAGCCCCCAGCTATCAATCAAGTTTCCATTTTGTTTCATGGCAGCAGACATCCCAAACACTCTTATTAGTACTTTGACCCTTAACCCCACACTAAACCTTAGCAGAAGTGCAAGCAGTAACCTATTATATATATTTTCAATTGTTTATAAACTAATTTGACTATTATTATTATTATTATTTGGGTTCGCATTTTGTTTGGTGTTTTTCTATAACTGAGTTTTAGGCCCAAAAATTGGTTTCATGTGTTTATTTTTGTCTAGACAGTTCATACACCCGCAATAATTATCCTCCTTTTTTTTTTTTTGGTCACCCAATCTATGAAATACTCATTTATCTGAGTATATAACCTATACTACAGTCAAAATACTTTGAAACAAGATTATCTTTTATCTTCAGAGAAGAAAAAATGTAACTAAATAGGATATTTACTTCTCTGGCAAATAGAGTTTTGAGGAAAATCACTTTTCTGTTTTTTCTTATTAAATGAATGAAATAATTTTCTTCACAAGGCAGCTTCCATTAAAATGTTTATCAGCTAAGGTGATGCTCACGTGTATGAACAGAAGCAGAATCCCAACTACTTGAGTCTCACAGAAGGCAATTCATACACTTCTTCCTTCCATTTCTTCCTACCCAAACCAGTAAGCAAGCTAAACTCCTAAACTAAACACCTTTAGTTTCAGTGAAGTTTAATGAACTCTTGATTTTGATATCAGCACTCTTTAGGAAAATGCTTGACTGTGTTTGATACTCCAACTGTGTTTCTGCCAATGTTAACCATATTCAGCACTACATACAGGATGACTGTCCTAATTCAAGAAATAATTAGTTCCAAAAATGTTTTTAAGTGGAACTTTAATTCCCTAGGAAGAAACTAACTGTAGTAGCACAAATACAGTTCACGTGCCAGTTATCAGCTCAAGTTAAGCAACCATGAGATTCTACTATGAGTGCACTTTTCACTGGAAGCTCCAACAAGCTCTGGCTCTAATTCAACTCACCTTTTTAACTGGACAAAACGTGCAACTTTCTTTCTAAAAATCAGTGGACAAAGCATATGATATAGCCAAACTATGAGAAAACTGAAAAGCTGGTGTCACTACTAAAGTCACAGTGTTCCAACAGATAACGACTTTTTAAACTGAGGACGTTAATGTCTGCATTGCAGAACTGAGTCTCATTCTTAAACAGAGAAATCCACCTGTAGAAAAGGCCATCATCTCAGTCTCAATCATTTTATGGCACTCTTCACAATGAAAGGCCATGATCAGTGCTGTGCACATGAATCTTTATCTTCTCAGAAGTACCAGAGAATTATTCTCAATACTGACAACGTATTTCTCTTACCTGTATGGCTGCCTTCCAGTTGGAAACCAGAAAGGTAGAAGCAGACTAACATGCAAGAAATGGACCAGAACATGCTCTACTGACTTAGTTCCCAAGAAGCCTTCCGCTATAACATCCCACTAAAAATGCAAGTCTTTGTGCTTAACTTTCTACATTAAACACTTTAGTTTGCAAAAAAGTGCTGACCATGACATCAATTTTTTTTTAAGGTTCACAAAACATATTTCATACACCAGCTTGTACAAGACAATCTGCTGGAAGAGTTGGAAAACTAACAAAGAGACAACTGTAGTTGGTCTCTCATAATGAGGCACACGAAATTTAAGATGAGATGGACACAAAGAGGTTACAGAGATAGTAAAAATGAGGAGGCAATGACAATGACTTCAGATGACTAAAGACAGAAGGGACAGGAGGCAAAGCAATCCAGTGGATAGCTCTGTTTGGAAAGGAAGGAAGATATCTCCTAAACAAAGAAATCTTGAGTCTCCAAAGTAAACCAAAGCACACATCTAAAAAAACCTCTTTTTTAAGTGGAAACTTACTTGTACCTTCTATCAGCAACTCCTGCCCGTGGCTGCCCAAAAGAGTCCGAGAAAGAAAGGGAGCAAAATCCACAAAAATCTCTCTCAGAAGTGGGGCAGCTTTTTCCAAAGCATGTTCAAGCCTGTCTGTAATACTAGTAAAGAGATACATGTGATTAGAAACAGGAGAAAGAAGCTACTGAAATTTTGTAAAAACTAATATAGATTTTGACAATGTTAAGTGATATGTGATATACATTTATAAGAAGGAATTAATAATCTGTCGCTCAGTATTTTCCCAAACCCTCATTATGTATTGAATGTCAGCAAAAGAACATTCTTAAGTTATGTGGGAAAATAATATCAACTGTAATATCAAAAATGTGAGCCACAGCACAGCTGTTCAGATGTTCAATTGAAGAAGTTACCTCATATTTGAGACAGAATCCTCAGGCACTGAAGAAACTGTAGGAACAGATGGCAATTTTGAATTAGATGATCCCTTTCCTACAAGAGAAAGTAATAATAAACAAATCATATAAAAGAATTACATGAGATATCTTGCTTTTCAAGTGTTGTGTGAGGACTAGGTAAAAACCTTTCACCTCTTTGTACCTCAAATGTTTTCTTCCATAAGTCATATTTATTTGCATTCATATATACCAGATATGCCATGGTAAGCTTTTTAAATGCTGCTCTAGTACAAATAGAAGTGTTGTAGTTTGTTTTGTGATTCAAGGAAGTGCAGCAGTTTGTTTTGTGAACGAGGTCAGACTAGACTGCAGTGATCCCTTTTGGTCTCATAAGCCATAATTTTCTCTGAACAAATTCAGTAAAGCTACCTTAAACAGCGAATAGAAACAATGTCTTACACCTTTGATGTTCCTGTAATGTGCTAAAATATATAATAATACTAATATATAATAAGGTAAAGCCAAATGGTAAAGTTTTAAAGCATCTCTTTTGGTTACTGGAAGTGTTCATCTGATTTCAAGTAACTTGCACAGTATTTTTGTGTAAAATTAAATATATTCGTGTCAAAATCATACAGAAAACAAAATGAGTGGGTATTTTCAACAGCCTGCCTTAAATTTTTGCAACATTAGGACTCTGACAGAGAGAGTTATGATAAAATTTTCCATTGCACTGTCAGTGTCATTAGCATGATGGCAGTGGTATAACCTCATTTATGAGTTATTAACTTTGCCACATTAATTATTCAAAGGTTGATAGGGAAGACTGGGTCACTTACGTATCCTACACTTACCAAAAAAAAAAAAAAAAAAAGCAGTTGTGTTACGTCAAATTGACACTCCATGGCTCTCATCAGCACAGGAGGAATCTGTAAATATTAAATTCTGTTGTTCAGTATATAAAGAGAAATATAACCTCCATACTGCAGTATGGATTGGTATTAGCGATGATGAACAGGGGGTAAGCAAAGACAGCCAGAGACTTCACAGATATTTTCTGCCAGGACAGGAATGGTGACTCACAAATCTTACATTGCATTCCAAACTATGGAGAGGAATGAATCTTAGCAGACAGATTTCTGTGCATTTCCCAGGAGCATGACTGCTTCTAGTCCATCTGCAATCCTATCTCTTTCCACCCTTAGACCCTGTCCTATTCTCTTTCCTCTCACCTCACCGGTTTCAGATTCTTATGTTGCTGGAGAGGAGAAAAAAAAAAAAGGAAAAAAGCATGAAAGAAGAGAGTTTAATCATTTCAGTTCTCACATCTACCTTAGCAAAGACGTGACCCTTCTCAGAACTGTAACTATAGAAACACTCCTGATGGTCCCACCTACAATGGAGTGAGCTCACTTAAATGCAACCTGTCTGGAAATCAGTTCCTAAGATCTTGAAACTGTCTACCAAAATGTGTCAACTCCAACCCTTCAAAGTCTTTTAACCTGACTGAAGTGGAATAGATTTGAAAAGTGATGGCAAAGACAGATCCTTGAGATAGTGAATTTATTTCTCCTGTCAAATTTTAAACTTCTGCTCCAAAACTGGGGCACGCAGAGCTTCCTCCAAGAAATGTTGGGGTTTTGTGGTGGGTAGGGTGTGGTTTTTTGTTTTTCTATCCAGGGAAGATGTTTTTTCTAATCTTGTTTCAAAGACATCACAGAAACTAATAAAATAAACTACAGTCTCAAAATAATGAAAAGTTTTGCTCTTATTTCTTTTTCTTTCTTCACAGGCAGGAGATGTCTTTGTGATGGTGATTCACTTATGTTTTTCATAAATTCGACCTGAAGCTGTATGGGGATGATGGGATCAGAAGGAAATTGAGTGGGTCATACAGAATGAAGGATAAGAAAGTGGTGAACAAAGTGTTAGCTGAAAGCAAAGTGAAACATCAATCTTCTGGGCATCGTATCCTAAATAATTTATCTAATAAAGGTTAATCGAATATACACTCCTGAAAGTTTCAACGGTGACGGCTAGATTTTGTAAATGTTTTCATGGATATACTTCCATTTCTTTAAGATCTAGTTTTACATAGTCAAACCACCAAAAAGTATTTTGGGTATTCCCAAAGGAAAAGTTGTCAAATGATGTGCCGAAAATTAGAACAGAGCCTCCTGCACAGAAAAACAAAACAAAGCCCACATAAGGCAGGAAGTCACATGATTCAGTGGTTCCAAAGACTCCAGTTGTTTGTCAGATACTTAACAGCTTTTCTAACTAAACCTTTTAAAAATTAAGATTTTAAAACAATTATTTCATTTTTCACAATAACCTTTATTCAAATAATTTTACTAGAACTCCCAGCTTTCTCCCTAAAGCCCAACACCCCTATTCTCATGTAACAAGGCCCCTCTAGCTTAAAAACATTCTGAAGCCCACATGCCCAGTAGTGGTTTTACACCTACACTGTCCACAAGGGGAAATCAGCACATTGGTCTGGCTAGTTCAACACAACACCAAACTGAAATGGAATCTAAAGCCTTCAAAATAAGAAAGTCCTCTCAATACACAGACTGTGCCTGCAGAATGTCTTGTTATGTAAATGCTCAAATGCTTTTTATTACATCTAAAATCTGTGACCAGTAATCCACTACTCATTGGGTATGGTTATAAAGTCAATTGTATATAACTAAAATCCCACCCTATTAAATCCAAGGATCATTTTATCAGTATAAAATAAGACTTGACAGTGCAGCATAATAGTGTGAGTTTTACAATTAAATGAGATGAAAATATTTCTATACAATATTTAGGTCATCAGCAAAATAATCGAGGGAAAAAAATAGGAAAAAAGATCAAGGGAAACATCTGCAAGGACAATGAAAGGGCATAATAGCCATCATGAGGCTAATAAAGAGACATACACTCAGTCTAGGGTAACTTGGGTTTTTTGTTGTTTGTTTTATTTTTGGGGATGGGTTGGGTTTTTTTTCGTTTTCCATTTTTTCAACACACTGGTAAAAATAGTTTGAGTGGGAGGTAGAGGAAATCACTGACAACACAGGACATGATTGTTTTTTTCTTCTAGAAACAAAAACAAACTCTGCGAAACAGATCATGCACAAATGTAAAACTATGAAATTTTAGGTTAAACCAACTTTTAAATATAGACATAACAGAAAAAGCACTGATCATTTGAATTTGACAACAGCCTAAGGCAGGCATCTACATAAACTGATGTTCTTTTTTGAAGATTACAAAAAAATATTTATGGTCTGAATCTCTTCAGGCTTATCAACACCTAAGTCCACATTCCAAACTCAGATATATTTCACTAAAAGAGGTGAATCTCAGATTTATTGCAGCTGAGAATTTCAGTGGTTTTTTCAATAGGATTAGACATAGTGATTTCTGCATGCAAATTTTGGTTTGTGGAAGTACTTTTTTACTTTATTCAACTCAGAGGTGGCTTTTCATTCTACTTTTTCTGCCTTTATTGAAAAAAATGAAAATACTTCAGTAGCATATTTTCATCCACAACACACATGTGGGTAAGTGCAGTAGCTGCTTCAAACATGTGGAACTAAACTGACTTATCTCTTCCTTATCCTTTCACTGATAAACTGGCTCCTTCAAACTGACAGTTTTACAGACATTTGCAAGAACATAAAAGAAAATGCAAATAGATCATCTGTCTAGCACCCTTACAGTGAAGCCTTATTGTTTATTCAAGGTCCCCAAGGGTCTAAACAAATAAGTGTCTCTAGCAATAAAATATTATTAAAGAAACTCCTTGTGCAAGACCCTTACACTTTTACATATACACTGACAAAGTAGATTTGGCAATACACAAGCATGAGGATATACTTTACTCTGTGAGAACAGAGATGAGGTAAAAAGAACAGGAGTTGAATTAAATAACCATACCCCTTAATTTTGTACAACAGACCTACCATACACTGATGCCCTTTGTGGAAGAGGTATCCAGTAAAATAATGAGCTTATTCAAAAATACACTTCCAGGGCTGGAAGTGCACAATGCAAGACTACAATGAAAGGTTTTACAAGCTAATATAAAGGATCTGTTACATAAACACATCTGTAGGCTAAAACAAAACAGACTTCATGAAACAATGGTGAAAACTTCTCTTAAGAGAAGTGGCTTTAAAACAGTTTTTTTTACTGGCACAATAGTAAGCCATTTCCATTGCATATCATCAGCATCTGAGATTTTTATAAGTGTCATTTTGCTTCAGTAACTAGCCTTCAACTACTGTCACTGTAAAGTTGGAATTCTCTTTGAAAGAGCTACTATAATCCAGTGAATTTCTTGAATAACCTCAACACTGATGGTAACTCACTTCACACTCATTTTTCTTACTTTAGCTTGTCTCCTGCTAATGTATTTTATTGCAAGACTTCAAGTTCATTTTCACCTGTGTATAAAAATCAATAAATACCATTCATCTTTGCAAAACAAGCCAACTTGTTTAGAGAAAATTTACATTTTTCTATATCCAGAACAAGCATTCAGGAGTCACAACTCCATTTTTATCTCCTGTTACTGCTTATCCCTGCATTTCTTCCAAGCATCCACCTCCTTTTTCACCTCAGCCTTTGACATGGACTCGTTTATGACTTCACACTATGGGGAACAGCCCCTGTGTCTTCCCAGGAGAAGCAAAAATCCTGTGGGCAACTCTGTGTGGCTCAGAGGCAAAACAAGTGAAACTCAAAGAATTTCAAGTAGGAAGTGGAGGAAACAGGCAACAGAAAATGAGCAGAAGTCCTCAGTGTTTTCTACATTCAGAGCATCAGTAAGGACAAGAGGCAATTCACTCCTGCTTCCCACAGACTTATCATACACTCTCTTCATAGAAGTTGTATTTGAACAACCATTTGCAAACTGAATGGTGAAAGGCTGAGTTCTTTAGAGTGAAGCAGTAATAAAACACGTGAAATCCTTCAAGTACATAAACAGAGAAACTCAGAGCACCAGAGAAAACACTGGGAGTGCAAACTGCAAAACAATTTAAAAAATTCACACCACTTCAGAACATTACAGCTGTAAATGAAACATTTAAAGCTCAGGCAACTCAGCTAAGTCCTACCTATCCAAATATTAGTCCTGTCTTAGCAGTAGCCCTTCCTGGACATGGCATGTGCAGGAAAATCTCACATTCAGCCTATGAGACAATCCAAGGAAGAAACAACTCAAGTGAATTCCCCCTTCTTAGATTACTATTAGTAAATAGGTTAGTTTGCTCAATACCACCCTCTGTAAGAGACAATAAATGATTGGTTCAACATGGGCCACCAAGCTTTATTTTCTCCATGCATTTCCAAGATATTTCAACAATTGGACTAGCAATTCCAGCAAACCAACAACCCAAATACCAGCCATCAGCAACATACTGACAGCAAAGTTCAGACCACAAGGGGCACATTTGTATTTCTGTGCTGTGAAATACTCTGCAGCTTGAATGAGTAAAGGTGAAGGAACTTCTGCAAAAAGGCCAGGTTGTCTGAGGTCAAAACATGTTTTCACCCTCTTTCAAAGTATCAGAGGAACAGAGTGAGCTTAGACGGTTATCTTTCCAACTTGTCAATACTTTGTGTTTGGGAAGCCAGGATATGTCACATCCACGTGACAGGAGCTTAGGACCATCTCAAGCATCAAATATCTGAGATACTACAACCCTTGATCTACAGACAAGATGCAAACTTCAGGAAAAATTATGGAGAAGGAGGTTGATGAATTCTGAGCACACAAAAATGGCAATGGAGGCATCTGGAACCACATAGACTGACTGGTGTTTCAACACAAGCAATTCTGACATCACATCTACAGGTGGAGGATGCTCACATACTATATGGAACTTATTGCCAAATTGAGTGTATGTACACAGTGCAATTAGAACACTATCACCTGCTGTTTAATCCTATTTCAATGCCTGCATCTCACTTTCATCTCTGTTTCAGAGTAAATCTGCTCCAGTTTTCACAGTAAAGCATTATATGTTAATATATCATGGTTCTGTTTATCAGTTTTTAAAATTTATCAAACAAATGTATACAAAACTCACTTTAGCAAAAAAACAGATGATGCATATTTTTAAATGTAGTAATAATGTTTAATGAATAGCCTTCGTATAAAACGTGAAATAGCTCCAAATTTATATTCACTACATAGCCTCCTTAAGCTCAGCATATTTAAAAAAGGATTTAATTCATCTATTTTCTTAATTAAAGAAAGTAAACAGAATTATAATAAATGTTAGCTGAAAAAACAAGAAAGATGTATTGATTCTCTGTTGCATGAAAACGAAAATTAGTGAAAGAACATGTGATTTGAAATCAGAGGAAATTTATATATATTTTGGTTTTATAAGAAGTTTGCTTATTGCTACTTCCATCCTCAAATAAAAAAAAATAAATTAAGGCCTTATACAGAACTTCATGTCAAACTTAATGTGTGCAATTTTACATGAGCAACATTAGATGCAAACCACTCCAACTCTGCAAAATTTTTGTTTCCGTGCCATTATTTTACCGGGGCAAAAAGGAACAGTCTCACGTTTTAATCTGTTTAAGGCATGATTTCATTTATCCCTTTACTTTTTCTTTTAATTAATTAGATTGCCAGTCTAAACATGCCTATTTTTAATCCTGATTAGTTTCTTTTTATGCGTATCAGTTCAGATTACATGTCCAATTTTTGCCAAAACTTCCAGACATGCTGGAAGTCACACAGTTACAAAGTACATTAGTATTGTTTGTTGTCTGGATTTCTCATACATTCTACAGGCACAGGAGCACCTATTTTTTTCTTCTATACGTTCCTAAAAGATTGTCTAAATCTGAAAATCAATGTTAGTCTGTTTTGTTTTTATTAAAAGTAAGTGAGTACTTGCTTCAGAAATTGTAATAATTAAGCCCTCATCTAATGGGGTAAACCAGTCAGAAGCTAACAAATTCACAATTATTTAAAACAATTTCAATGTAGGTGAGGTTTTATTATTTTTAAAACAGATTAGCTTCTCAGAGCCAATCTTCACTAAAGAATCATGACACTTCAAAAGACAGTTAATTCCCCTATTTCAAACACTATTCCTAGACTAGTACAGTGCTACCTCCTGCAGTTTTGGTGACAAAATGGATTCTCCTCTTTACAAAAAGTAGGAACATACTAGATTTCAATAGTTTTTCTTTTCCTTTTTTGCTGCTGGAACAAAAACTTTTTGATTCTCCTGAGAAACAGAATGGGCAGCTGAAGATTGGCAACAAGCATCTTCCAGACACATGAGTACTAGAGGACGTGATAACAGATCACATTTTTTTCCCCAGTCTTTGCAGTTTGGATACAAGTTCATAAAAACAGGAAGCAAGAAACTCAAACATTGAAAAAAATCACCAATAATCAGGCATAACTTGAGACTTCCTTGATTTAAGATGCAAATCAGTTCTAAGTCTTGAAATCAAACTTCATGGGCACGATTATGAGATTCTATACAGTCTTGTGACTCAAACGTGGCTAAGTAGAAAAGCATGCCTTTGACAGAGCAAGGTTAAACATCATTTATCTCATACAAGAACAACCAGAAAGACTAAGGGTTCAAAGGAACACTTGCTTATAAACAACCTACCCAATTTTGTCCCCACTGAAAAAAACTGTCCAAAGCAATTAGTTTGGCATCAACACTGAATTTGACCTCAGGCTAAAGCTATTGGAAACACTTGTATATAATTTTCAGTTCTACTTAGCACTAACACATATATCCTTAGGCAAATACCCGAGAATTTATAAATAAGCTTATACTTTACATAATTAATCTGTAAGTAGTCTTTAGAATACACCAGATTTATACTAAATACAAGTTAATATAGTATGCCTGCTTTACAAAATAGTGAGAAATCTTGAAATTATGACTCAGACATTTGCATTTGTTGCAAAGTTGGTGGTTTTCTAATACAGCACTACTTTTGTATTTTTTTTTATTTATAAACAGGTTAGTTTCTAGATTTGTGTAGCCACAGTAGCAAAATGAGGAATAATAAAATGATCTGGGGGACAAATTCTCTGAAAATACTCAAAAGTATGACTTCTTATATTCATGAACCCGTGTGATGTCACTGACAATCGGTCCAGTCTAACTTAAAGCCATGCCTATTTTCCTGGCCTTTGTTAGAGGTACAGGAACCAAATGCAGGCCTGCAAGCTGCTGTGTGAGGGTGTATGACAAAGTTTAGTCAAAGCAGTATGCAGGATAAAAATGTCTCAAAGGTCCTTTTGTCTGACTTGATAATTTAGGACATACCACACACACTGCAGTAGTTTAAAAAAAGAAAAAAAACCAAACAGAATGTAAAACAGTATCTTCCTAGATTATTGGCACATTTCCCCCCAAGAAAATACAACCAGCAATTAAGTATCAATATTCTTAATACAAGTAAGACTCATATATACACACACACACATATACACAAATCAGTAGGCAACTAATGACTTAACGTCTGAAAAACAACTGTTCTCACCATCAGCGTTTTGTGATATGGATAACTACTGAAAAAATCTCACCTTAACAAATAACATGTAAAAAAAAACTGTTTATTTGTATTCCAAGTGTATGATGAGGGAAGAAAAAGCAATAGAGGAAGGGATGATATTTAAGCTGTTTAATTTACCCTTACTTACCAGGAGATTCTCCTGACAGATCTGGGGCTTGGGCTGAATCTAAAGAAGAAACCACACTGACAGCATTTGTAGGAATACCAACTGCAGCTGTAGAAGAGGAAACGGTTGATTTCTTTGGTGGTACAACAACACTCCTAGGTGAAGACAGAAAGTTAGTAAATCATACTGTATGTGAAGGTTCACATATCATGATCCTTGTTTTTAATTCTAGCACTTATGCTTCTATGTCCCGCAAAAGTACCATTCCTTCCCTACTTTCTTTTTCCATCATCTCTTGTAACCCACTTTACCCTAAAGGACACTTCATCCTTGTTTATGGTACCACCTTTTTATGGTACACTTTAACATCTCATCCACTTCCACAAAATCCCTGACAAACAAGCATACAGTTTGAAGATCACCAGGATAAATGTCCAGCAACTGGGTTTTTCTTTTCACCTTAGTTTCCCCAAGACTTGGTTTTAAACTTCAGGCAATATTTACAAAAGATGTCACAGTATTTAAAAATAAAACATTAAGGTGAATTATCAAGACCAAAGATTGCCTTGAAGTCTACTACTGCTGGGATTCTAATGCAGAACAGAAGACTGACTGAAGAAGGATACACTGTGGCTAAAACTATCCTAACACATATCCACATGCACATACAAATGTTCACACATCTTAAAAATATGGCTATGAATTTAAGTATATCTTGTCAATCAGGTTTTATTTATATAACAAATCAAAACATTCTTTGGAGTTAAGAGAGAATCCCCATCCTTTATACAAGTTAAATGTCAGGCCTTACAGTCAGTATTAAAGACTGCATCAGAGGAAAAGATGCAAAGTGACAAGTTAGGCATGGAGATTTATCTGACATGTTACTAAGACATCTATTTATGCTATACCAATTTCAATTAAATTGTAATACTTTATTCCAAATACCTAAAAGGCCTTGTTAAGCATACGTTAAAGGCATTTTTTAATTGCAAGTTAGCTCCATAAACATGCAAAACCTCAGCTAATGAGGTAAAGAGTACAGCTGATATATAATGTACTCCCACTGCAGTGCTTACTTTTAATTACCTGGTGTTAACCATAAGCCGAAAATCTTCAACGTTCAATTTATTTAATCACATCTTTTGTTGACGGTAATATAACTACACACTGAAAGTATTCCCTTAATAGCTTTAAAAATATTCATTTTCTAAATAAAATAACTCAGAAACTTGACCTAAATTCAGGTGTGATAGCAACCGAAGAAGTTCTGTCAAATATTTCTAAAACAGTTCTTGCTAGAACTGGGGAGAGGAGGACTGACACTGCGTGACTCCCTTCTTCAGTCACAGGATGTCAGAAGATGTCACAGAAGCTAGACCATGTTACTGATTAAATCAACCCTTCTTAATGGCAGGAGTAGGCAGGCACCATACTTGGAGGCAGTACATGTCATATCATTATAAGGGTGACTGCTAATGTTAACTAGTCACTAAAAAAATAGAAGCAACAACACCTGAGCCCCAAGTCAAGATATTGTGCCTAAACCATGAATTTTCCTCTTATGTTCATGTCTGCTTCCCTGAAATATGAACAATGGACTTTAAAAAATATATATATCTTTAGACAGTTTTGTAAATTATAACTACATTACCAATTAATTTTGCATCACCCCAGTTTAAGAAGGGGATCTCTCACTCAAGATTCTGTGACATTCACCACGTGGAAATTGTTACTACTATTCTATAAAACACATTCAAACAGCTGGAAGGGGTTGGGAAATGAATACAAGTTTACTGAATACAAATTCACCTACACATAGTAAACTTTCAGACATTTCTCCAACATTCATGATACAGCACTGAAGCCCAGGTGTATTCCTTTACGGATTTTAAGTTCTTTTACTGTATAGATATCTAATTCAAGAAATACTAATCAATAATATTAAACCCCAAATCATATAGATAGATTATAAATATGTGTCTATCCAGAGGGACTCCATGAGACCTTAGTGCATGATCTGGAAAAATTTCTTTGCACACACACTAAGTTACAGAAACAATATCCTTTTGTTGCTAGCTAATACAGATACAATTATATTGGATGCAAGGTGATATGGGTGAGAGAATATTTAGTGACAAATTTTGGTGCATGTGTAGATGGAAGTTGTTAAAACACAGGTTGTGTCTGTTCAAAACATGTAATTCATGTAATTAATTTTAAATTGGAAAACATCACATGACCTTGAGGATAAAAACAAATCTTAGAGAAGCTTTCTGTTTCCAGGGCTTATAGTCCATCAGAATTCTCTCAAAACATCAAATCAGAAGGGCTGTGTCTCCTGAATGCCTACAAAGGCTACTGATCCTATTCTCTGATCCTAGAGCCCCAGGAACTAGGAAACAGGTTGCACTATAGGTTGTAAAGAACAAGCCAGAAGCAAACCTTAACAAAAAAAAATAAATGGCTGAATTTTGACTTATATATTAGAAAAAACTCCTTTTAGATAAAAATCAAGAAATGAACATGCTGGAAAGATCAAGAAGGAGTTTTAGAACAGGAGTACGTTTTAACACTACTAGAAGCAGCTCCTCACAAGGCTCTGGAACTGCATGGGAGCAAGGAAGACGTGTGCAGACAGAGCTGTTACCTTAACACTGTTCCTCTGCAGCTGACGATGAGTGCAGACAAAAGAAATCCCAGTTACAAGAGCCTTCCATTCTCTGTGCTGTTTCTGACAAAACACTACACATTATCACTCCTTCATGTAAACTCCTACTGACCTTCAGCATTCTTAAGTGTAGTTGCACTGAGGGAGTAGTTTCAGCGAGTTGTCAGACTCTCTCCAGCTACCCAAGGAAAGGTGCATTCAAGCAAAGGAATAAGGACCTTTTTTTTTTCCCCCTAGGCTGCAACAGACAGCAGTAAATGACCACAACAGTCCCTTTTGCCTTTTAAGGTCTTTTGTATACCTTCTCACCTTCAAATCTGCAGAAGTTTGGGAATACAAGTACAGTTGCTACTTTCACCTTCAGTAACTTACTTTCCAGGAAGTACATTGAAAAAAAAAAAGGAACTATATATATTATAACACTTCCAATATAGCTTTCAGAATCTAGCAATGGCATTCACTACAAGGACAATACTCTGACTACTAGTACCAGGAAATCTGGCACTTACAGCTGCAAAGTAAAGCTGTTACCAGGCTGCCTTTGTTTTTTTTTTTAATTACCTAACATCATTCCTTTTGCTTTGATTCAAGGAATAAAAATGAATAATACATGTTTCAGACTTCGAAATGCAGAAAAACATATGCTGCTAAACAGTACATATGGGTGTGTCTGTGTACTCCAGAGTCACCACATGCTTTGAACAGGAGACAGTGATTCTCACAAAGTTTTCTGAGAAACCCAGATTGTTTACTGTATCTCACTGAAAAAGTTTTAGCTTTTAACTAAAAAAAAAAGATTTCAAAAAATCTACTTCATAAATTCAACAATAAAAAGGCCCTTTTAGATCTTGGGCCCTTGGAAGAAAACAGAGGCTTTGAACAACTCACTACAAAACTGTTTTCTAGCCTTGGACTAGTTCTGAAGAGAATTTATTTTAGATAGCGATCTGCAACAGTCAACTGAAATTATTCCTCTTTCTGAGCCAAAATAAAATAAACAGTATTTCTGGTGAGGAAAGACGGTCCCTTCCGAGAGCTGTGTCAATCTGAAGAGCACAGCCAAAAGAAATGTTGGATATTACCCAAAAACGTGATGTAAGAAATCCCCAAATTGTGAATGTACTTTGTCTTCTGCTCACTTGACACGACCCCCTGATGCAAAAAACCCCCTTAAAATAGTTCAAGAATCACAAACCAAAACATCAAAGTATCTTGGCATAATGACTTGGCAGCTGTGCATTGCTGCATTATTGGTAATGTAATATTTATTGCCTTGTATGTTCTCCTTTTCAACAGTGCAAATGACCAGTGTTACAGCTGCGGGATTTGGTTTAGGAGCTTCCATTTCCAAGCCTCCTTCAAATGTATGGAAGTTCATTTCAGCAATCACAAAGATTCATATTTACCACATACTGGTAAGCAAATTAAGATTCTGCAGCATAAACATTGGTCATATTTCTTTATTTACATTCTGAAATTCCTACGTTTTTCCTTCTTTGTGTAGCAAAACGACATTTTCTTTGAATATTTACGTGGAAATGCAACCACGTTCGAACAGAAATATTTGCCATTAACTACCAATGTTCCTTTGTGTTGTTCTTTCAGAAGATTATTTAAATGCTAATATAAGGAAAATGAATGCAACTGGCAGAAAGAATGCGAGACAGTGGAAAAATCAAGATTAAATATTGCAGTAAATAAACTCTGTGGAAAACAGTGTTTAGCCCATTATTAAATCAGGTAAATTTGTCAGAAGTGTCTTAGAAATTAATGTGCTTTCAACTTCCCTTAACTAATAAGGCATTTCCTTTTAAAGAGTACACAGATAAGGCAGTCTTTTTTTGTACCTAAACTGACAAGCATTTCTTAAAAAGTTAAATATTGCTACACACAAGAATAGAATATTCATCAATAAGTGGCTTTATAGCACATTTCCTCAGAGCTACAAAAATATTTTAAAAAGCATTTGTAAATGTGCATTAATTTCATCAGAACAACTACGTACTTAAGCAACCTCACACATGAGCAGAGATGCCTCACAGGGAAAAAAGCATCAATACATTTTACTCCTTAAGATTCACATAATCCCACCTCTTAAACTAATTCTGTATTTTTGAGTTACATTTGTATATTAAAACATCCATTATCATAATATTCAAACACAGGAAAAATAAAATAAACTAGAAAAACTGCACAAAAAAATATTCATATGGTCTACTTCAAGGAGACCTCAAGCACTGCTAAGTAAGAATGATACTTCTGAATGTCTCATTTACATGACTGTATTAGATGTTTGCCTTTTTTTCATTTAAAATCAAATATTTAAGGTTTAAAGTAAGAATTTACAGCACGTGAACTGATAAACATAGGTCAGGCATAGTGAGAACTAGCCACCATAAATACATCTTAGCCAGAAGGTCAGTGTGTTATTAGTCCCAATTATGCTGAAGTGTAAGAAGTCTTCGTGTTGCAGACAATTATTCACTGCTGAATGAGCACAGACCACTGAGCTGAACACTGACTTCCCTCACAGACAAAGGCTTACACAATAATGATCTATTCTGCCAAATTCTATAAGGATTTACTTATTGAACCTTTCCTCGGTTTCAGATCACTGATTCTTCTGTTTCAATATAAAGATAGAAAATATCTGCATGTCCTAAAATTTCAGGATTTTCCCAAGCATTTATTTTAAATGAAGTTGGCAAGTCCCCATTCCATTTGAAATATATTTCAAGTTACAAATTTTCCTTGGGTGCAAGTCAAATATTCCTAATACAACACAGGGCAGCCCAAACTGATGACCTCACTGTAATTTAAAAATATTTACATGAGCTCTGATTCCTCTTGACAGATTTATACAGATTCATTCTTAGCATTCTATTTCTAAGCACTGAAAAGCCACACAGGTGACAGTTTGTCTGTATACCTATGGGACAGTGGTTTTAACTCAAAACCAAAAGAAAACAGCCTTGGTCCAGGCTACCAAAACGATGCCCACTGCAAGCATCACTGCAAGGAGCAAAGGACCAGTAAAGAGGATCAGAGATTTATTTCCAGGTCTACTTTGTGAGGCAGGAAAGCAGTCTGCCATGTCAGTGTCCTTCTATGGGCTCTGTTGTCTGTAGATAATACCCATTGTCTTATGTCTCCCTTGAAATACCCAAGGAGAAAGGAAGAATAAGAGACTCTCAAAACCATGAGAGATCAGAGGGTGGGGGGAAGGGAAGAGAAGATATGATAGAAAGAACACAATCAATCTTGTAAGAGAACTTTAAAATCAGCTTGGCAGGGAGAAGACTTCAAATGGTTTGGCTCTTCAGCCCCTGCAGAATGTAAATTGTTGGTGTGCTGAAAGAGCTGAGCTTTTCATCACAGCACAACTGCCTTTATCTGCAGATCCCCCATTCTCATATTCTCTACCTACACCTGGTAGACTTAATCTTGTCAACAACGAGTGTATTCTTTTTGCATTTGAGGCCCAAATCAATGAAGTCTAAAATGTATTCATTCTATGTAAAAAAGGGACTTTGATGAAATTTAACCAAAACACCATAACCAACCTTTACAAAGGCACATGCATGTCACTGACTGACAAACAAGTAAACAGGCAGAGCCAAACCAAGCAGCTTATAGATGATGTTCCAAAAAGATAAACAAGCTTAGTAACATATATGTTCTGTAAGTTACAGCACAGCTGCAGATTTAAGCTCTATGGTACAAGATCACGATGTAAGAGCCTATATTTCTCTGAACCCTCAGCATCAGCTTCCTATAATGACACAGTTATTGAATGTTTCCACAATGAGCAGTAGAAGCCAGGAGAGACCAAGATTTTATTTTAAAGTGCACAGTAAAAATAGCAAGTGATAGGTTATGGGTTTTATTAAACTGAAGAGAAATGTCATCTCTCATTTCATCCCAAGCTTTGGTTATTTTTATTTCTGTTTTATTTAAATTTGTCTGCATTAGCCTGCCCTCCTTTTTCTACAAGATTACGACTAAATAAGAAAACTGCTGGTTTAGGACACACTGAAATTGGAACATTAATTCATGTCCCTATGGATCTTGGGAAAAAGCCAGTGCAAGTCTTGAACTTTATCGTGATAAACCCCTGGCACCCACTAATCACAAGATTGTATCTTCACATAAGATAAGGGGAAGACTTTTGGCATGGGAATGAACACATACACCTAGCTGTTTGCAAAGGTTTGCAACCTGGCAGCCTTTCAGTAAGGTTTCACTCACATAGCTGTTACTGTATACTCTCCAGCTATGGCTGGGAAGTTGATAATCCTTAAGATATGAGGAGAGTTTTGATTTCTGACACAGCATTCCTGAGATAAATGCAGGATCAGAGAGATGCTTTGAAATTCCCAGAGATACCCTGCTGGTAAACTGCTACATGGGAACAACTTTTAACAAAGTGCCTTTAAAAAGAAAAAAAAAAAAATTAACTCACAGAACTTGTGTTTGCCATCAAACAATATACTAAATGTAAACCAGACACAGAGTATAAGAGAGCATCCCAAAGCCTGTTTTCCCCAAAAAACTTTCACAACATAACTTCGTATTTTTGTCTACCCCAGAGATGAGCTACTATTTCCAACTCTATTCCAATTTCTTGTGAAAAGGGTGATTCTTTTTTTTATCCCTGGCACAATTACTTCCCACTGCTGTCACCAGGTGTCATTTCAGAGCATATACTTGTATTTTAAGCGGTCGCACTGCATAAAGATGCAGCCACCTTCAAGTGGCCACAAAAGTTTCCCGTCTATGTAGCTTTAAATAAGTTTCATATACACAGTTATTTTGTCTTTATAACTCATTTCTTAGCTAGTTAGCAACATGCTTTATCATATATCAACATATTTACCATAGATGCAAGATTGTGCATGTCACTACCAGATGATAACTGATTAGAGGTAAGACTTCTGCATCATTAA
Organism: Corapipo altera; assembly: GCF_003945725.1. Lineage (NCBI taxonomy): Eukaryota > Metazoa > Chordata > Aves > Passeriformes > Pipridae > Corapipo > Corapipo altera. The sequence goes on from NW_020884908.1 coordinate 5,236,627, forward strand.
GTACACTTCTGTCTACCAGACATATCCACAAAAGCAAGGAAATAAAAAATTCAGGCAAAACACAGAGCCACTGACATACTGAGGTCACATGCAACTGTTGAAGGACAAAATATTTCATACTACTTCATGATCTCTTTGTATATTTATCCCCACCCACTAAACACAAAATCATTGGAAACAAATACCCTCAAGTTTTCACTGTGGAGCAGTCCAGCTACAAAAACCCTACAAAATCCCTTGCCCTCTGCTCTTCCATCCAAAAGCACAGTGCTGTCCACTGCTTCGGTCCATGCACCCCTTTCACTCCTCTGTCTATATTCCTTCATGAGACCAGCTTCCTTTCAGTAATGATGCAGTAACTATGCCTCAAGGTTAAGTAAAAGAATGGCAAGAGTTGTTACAAATGGCTGGCTCTCTGGAGATGGAAAAAGAAAAGCAGGATCCATCTGGGACTGTAGCACCAGAAAAGTAAAAGGGTAAAACAGCAAGTAGTTCAGTTTTTCAGTATCTTGCTTCATGAAGCACTCCAAAATTTAAGGGGTTTTTTTGTTGTGTTATTTGAGTGACTTTGCAACTATACAGATAAAAGAACACAAAACTGCAAGTGACTGAAGGGCTGCTATCAATGCCCAGTATTTCATTACTGTACATGTGATCAAATTAAATTGTACAGTTTCCTCTGTATGTCAGTTACCAGGACTGCAAGTGCCCCATTGTTTCCTGTCTAGTTAATTTGCTTTACACCACTTCAAATCAGATTTTCACAAGCAGATTTTCACAAGCAGCACAAACCTTCAGTTTCAACAATACCTACAGATTTACTCCTCAGTGTAACAGGCACTTCTGCATCAGATCTCCAGACAGATGTTATTTTGTGGCTGCAATCTCTATCAAGCAGCAACGAATAATAAGAATTTTATGAGAAAAAAACACTACTCACAGACTAAAACATTATGCTCTTTGACATCAACTGCCCACTTGCAGCAAAGAGCAATGAGAGGCCTCAAAGGAGAAGTGTCAAAAGCACTTGGGCAGCAGCAGGGAGAGAGGTGTGACAAGTTCTAATTCAGTGTACCCCTTCTACCAATTTCCCCCTCTGTGTCCATCCTTCTACTGCTCTCAAAACAAGTCCTCCTGTTTAGCATCACAAACAGAACACAGTATTTACTTTGAGACAAGAGCAAGCAGCCAAATGCTGGCTGGCATACACCATCTGCATCTAATCTAGCCAGACAACCACCACTGTCTCTTCCTCCACTAGTGATATGGCAATCTGAGTTGAGAAGACATGCTATGACAGCTGCATCCATACCCCTGGCAGAGCTTCACTCCTTTCTTGGGTCATCTGTTAGTTTGAACAAGGCAGCCATAGACTGCGAAGCCATCAGAGCCAGAGGAAGCTCAGGAATAAGCAGGGGATGAGATACCAGTATATTAACAAGGGATCTCCTTCCACCAGACCGACTGCAGGATTTCTGGATACGATCAAAGCTTTTCTAGAGGCAGGAATGCAAGTGTTATGGGATTTCTTTCTTTTGTTCTTTCTTTACTGTTTTGGGGAATCCTGAAGAGGTAAAAGTCAGTAGGTCTAGTAAAAGACAGTGTGGTCTACTATATTTGGGAAAAGATAAGGAGCTAATGAGACTGAGATATAGGGGACATCAAAATTATTAACAGGAAAGAGTCACTTCATTTTATTTCTGCAGACCTTTAAAACCAACTAAATATGCACAGCAGTCCTCATCTGCCACTGATACATTTAGGAAGAGAACAGGAAAGACAAAAAAACAGTTTACACCCTTAATCTTTTCTTTTACTCTTCCAATCACTTCTAGGCAATTTATTGGCCATCTTACTATATTGCTTCTGAGCTGTAACATGTATGGAGACAGGGTAGTTAAGTCTTATAAGGAGGTGCTGTTGTACCTTCAAGTACAACTCAATCACCAGTCACTTTTCTTTTCCACAGTCTTTCATAGCATGACATAGCAACCCATATAATGCAGAATATACCTTCACAAAGAACCTATGTGATGTCAGTAACTTGGTAGCCAAAGGTTCTACTTCTTGATCAAAGCATCTTGATTACTACTAAACACTAGATGACCTTGTACCTGAGTTCCGGTGAACTGAAGTGTGAGTTTTCCTGTTCCTTATAGATACCCTAAGCAAAACTAAACAGCCCAAATATTTCAGATGTCACATTACCTGTCAAAGGAATGGAACTGTACAGGCTGCTCAGCAGCTCCATCACCAAGAACTCCAAGGAAGGTCGGTGGCAGAAGAGCAGCATCCACTGCAGTCCCATCAGCAGGTGTGCTGACCAGGCTTCTCAAGATGTCCTTTACATTGACATTTTTTGCAGCTGGCACAGAAGCTGCAGGCTTACTGTCTTCAGTTCCTGTCTCACTTCCACTTCTGCCCTCCTGAGACTTATTTACTTCTAATGAGAGTGTGCACAGTACTTCACTGATTGCATCTGGACCTGCACTGACATTCAGAGATCCTGCTTCGGCAGCACCACTCGAATTGTTTGTTTGTCCTGAAGCTGCTTCCTCCCCAAGACCAGAATCCCTTCTTTGTATAGATGCTGCACTTTCTGAATCTTCAGTGGAGGCTGAAGCACCAAGAGCAGCAGACGGGTTTTCCACAACTGTTCATACCAAAAAAACAGAAAACACATTTTAAGGTCATTAATTAACAGAGCTGCATTCACCACACTGCTCCTGAAGAAGTAACAGCAACAGAAGACAAGTGAAATAACACAGCCAAAAGTGTTTCTTCTTGCCTACTTAGAGATTTAATATATTTGTAAGTATTTAATAGGAAATTTAGGAGAGAATAATTTCCTTCTAATTCCTGAGAAGTCTGAAAAATCGTAACATCCAGAAATTAAGACAAGGAAATAAAAGATATTGACACATCAGTCAAAGAATGAAAATTAACTGGAGTCTGACAATGGGAAAAAAGCTGTCAGTCTACGCTTATGCACACTTAACCTTACAAATAATGTACAGTAAAGTTTCTGCAACAAATATTCGTGAATACTTAGCTACTTCAGTGAGATTAGCCACCTCTACAAAGCATAATCAACTTACAGGGTTTTTTTCTCAGATCAGAAGAAGAAATACAAATACTGAAGCAAACTGAACACTGTAATGTTGTTTATTTCAGTGGTTACAATGCACATATTTCTGTACATTTTCACATGGACTTCTACAGAATTTTAAGTCACATTATTTTCATTTGGCCAAATAATTAACAGTTCACCTGTAGTAGGAGCCTCATTATTTTCATTCTCTGATCCCTTGCATGACTGGCTTTGGTTTGGTGGTCGTCTTTCATTCTGAGGTTCCAGTATATCTCTGTATTTTGAAACCATGAGCACAGAAATAAAATACACAACAGCCAAAGCCAAAAATTGAGCCTGTTTACTATCCTCCTGTAAAAAAAAAAAAAAAAAAAAAAAAAAGAGACACATACACAGATTTTTCCATTACAATTTCAGCAGCATGTTTATTTTTCTGTAAAGTATGCCCAGCGCTACCATAAACAGACCCAGAGTAAGCTGATATGTCAACAATGGAAGAACAATATTCTCTAGTCACAGTTTGTCTCACCTATAAAGGTAGGGAATACAGCAATTGTATTCAAGTGACACTAATACTTCCATTTTTCATTTATAAATATGACAACTTTGGCTAAGGTTGTGTGTTTTGACTATACGCTTCAAATTAGTGCAGGGACTAGGTCCCCTTTATTTACAGGTGTTTCTTCTAAGACATTTCCTCAGAAGTGCCAAGATACTAACAGCATTTGCTGTGAAGTACAACAGGCAAGCACACTCAACAAAACCATAATGTATCAATGAAGGAGGTGAAACAAAATACAGAACAAGTGTTAGGATTTAATTTCATCATCAGATAATCCAGATGGATGTAATGCACTATGTGCAATTTAAACATGAGTATGCATTTGCATTACAGCTCTAACTTTACACAGAGATTTTAAAGAAAACCTTAAAAACAAATCTTAATATGAACTATGCCATGTTCCTCCCCAGAGCTCTCAGTTGCTCCTAGTGAAGCAGAGGAAAGACCAGACATTAAGATTTAGCCTAAGCCTGTCCCCTTTGGTTGCCAAAAGAAGAAAAGTTTCATACACTTCGGGATAACAGGAGAATAGAAGAGTTGGATTTTCACTGACCAATCAGTAAGAAGAAAGGTGTTTGGGGTTTTGTACCCTCATTTACATCAAGGCTCAGGTGACAGTCAATTTTTTCCTCTGAGAAGTTCAGAGAAACTAAGTTAAACTGTAAAGCTCATTCTATCATGACTGTAAGTGCCTATTGAAGTTCCATATTCCATGAAAAACTCTTTAATAAACTATATTAGGAGAAGTTTATGAGAAGTTCTCTATTAAGAACTAGATAACGTAGCTGGATCCTATCTGTTGCACTGAAAAAATCAACCTATATTCACCTTGGCTCAACCCAAAATCTTAACTTCCAAAGGAAGGTATTAACAGTCTGGCAAAAGGCAAGGACAGTGTGAGATTAGGAGAAATTGCCTACAATGATAGGGATTATAAAGAATTTTCTTTGTAAAACAGTTTCCAACTGTACTTAATAAAATTGTGATTAGCACTACCCATTACTTTATTTTTTTCAGCAATGTTTGTAGAACTGCTTGAAATAAAGCTCATGTATCACTGTAAGTACTACTACTGGTGGTTAAGTGGATTCCATCCAAATTCCTCCTATACAGGTTCAAATTATGCCCAACCATGATTCTCTGTGCCGAATACAATGTAAGAAACTGCATGCAAAGAACACATTTAGATGCAAGTGTAAACAGCTCAGATAAAAACTATTCTGAAATAGACCTTTCAAAGTCTGCTTCTTCTCCACAGCTTAACACCTTTGCCAAAAAGCAGAGTTATGTGCATCATTTTATATTTATTGTGAAACAGAAAGCCCAGTGGATTAGATATGCAAAAAAAAAAAAAAAGGAGCTGTGTGTGTTTTGTTTTGGTGAACTTTTTTAAAGAAAAAAATGAGTTCACAAAATGTGCTTGAAGATTGCATTATTAGGATTATTTTAGTTGCCACCAGTACAGCAGGTTCAATTCCTGTTACTCTTTTGCACACTGATACCAAAGTAGGGGTTAAAAAAAGCTTGTTTCAATCAATAAACAGTGTAAAGATAAAACTCTCTATTCTAGATAGAATAAAAGTCACTGTATAAATCATTACATTTGCTAAACAGTCCTATTATTGTAAAGTAAGTTCTGGTGTCCAAGCTTGTGGCCACCAATGACTCACAGCCATTATAGCTGCCCTATTTGCTTACAGAGGTGTTTTTTTCAAGCAATCAATCTCAATTTCCTCAATATCAGCTATAAAGTTGCTGACACAGGGTAAAGATATTTTTAGTCAATTCAAGACTAAAAAACATATGCATACTTACAGCACATGCACACAAATTGGTTCCTCTGAGGGGAAGTAAACGAATTAGAGATGACCTCTAATTTCTAATTAGCTAGAAAGATACTCATTTTTCATAAACATCTTTATGATACATAGCATACATAAGCAGTTTGTCTATGTACCAAAGTGTGCAGAAGTACATAGCTGTACTAAACACAACATATTTAATATACAACAGGCAGAATTCCAGAGAATCAACTCTTAGGAAAACACCAAAGAGCGGGATCAGCAGGCAGTTGGGCTTCACCTCTCCCTCCTTCCAACCCTAAACACTACAACAGCTGCAGAGTATTATGAGCTCCTAATTACTGTGAGCAGTGCTCCCTTTTTGTATATTCAATTTAGCCAAACTGTGTAACACAAAGAAAGTGTTGAGCAAACGGATATATGCAGAAATCTAGCTACAAAGAAAACAACCTTATTTGCAACTTACTATATCTCTGAACACTACTGCTCGAAGGCGATTAATATCCATATCCTGCAGAAGCCTGTCATGGTCTCGTATTGGAGAAATGCCACCAGTCACAATGTCCACTGGACTCTATTAAAAAAAACCCAAAACCATAATTGTTCAAGGTTCTGTTTTTAAAAGCATTCCACCAAGAATCATTAAGTGTGTACCATCACCCACGGCACATCATATTGTCATAATTGGGGCACAAAGATCAGATATGCATTTCATCTTTAAAATTAAAAAAAAAAAAAATCTGGCAAATTCTTGTGACAGATTTATTTCCCTGTAAAGGCTAAACATGTAAATGTTAAATTCACATCTTAGAAAAACTATTTCAGAATTTCCAGGCTTCATACCCTTCGACTCTATTAAAATACCAGTGGTGCAAGTATAAATCTAATAACTTATCCCTCTGTGCAGAGTAATAATTACTGAATTTTGTGTTCCTGAATGTGGTCTTAAACTTGCCTTTGCTGAAGTCTTTCCTGAACCTATAAAGCCTTGCACTGTTTTCTGGTTCTTCCCAATGTCTCCAACAGGTTTCATCTGTGCATGCTGCTGACACTCCAAGCAATTTCTTACTGCTATTGCACATACTTGAAGGGAAAACAAATGTTAAGAATTATTCTGAGAAATATTATTGTCTATATTTCCCCACAGAGATGTAAAACACAATTCTGTTTATCACTTAAACTAAAAAGTTTATGCACATCAGCAAAACATTTTGCTTCAGTAAGTTTTAAATAGTTGGAAAACAGTGCTCGAAATTCTTTAATAATTTACAACTAAAAATTAATACTAAACTATTAGAACACACGTGTTGTATCTAATGCATACTTTAAAGTGAGCAAGTTATCATCCCTCATTGCAATTTTACCATGCATACAACCACGGGGTGGGTAGGGTGAAGGCAGCTGAATTTCACAGACTAGCAAGGGAGAAAGACAAGTGATACACTAGTGAAACAAATGGCAACGTTTGCTTCACAATACTCTGTTACTCTTGGACTAAATGTTCTCTGAATTCACACAATTTATTTTTTTTTTAGTTGCACAATTGTGCCCTGTTTCATCCTCTAGTATTTTTTTCAAAGGAAAAAAGAACTACCCCACCTCTATACCTGTTTGCATCCCATAAATCTTGTTCTACCTGCACAAAGTTTTATTTGCCTAGAAAGGGAGAGGAAGGCTAGTTACTGTTGAGGCTCTGAGCTGCTCTGGCACTCATGCAAATTAAACTTTTCATTACAAAAAGTCTTAGAGCATGCAACTAGCACGAATACTCTCCTCCTGGATTAACTACCTGAACCCTTTTATAATCTTGTATGTTCTTATTTCCAGAATATTTGTTACTTTCTTAGGTAATGACTCTTTTCTTTCAATCCAATTTATGCAAATTTACTGTAATAACTGGATACATCAACTGTCCAATTCGAACCCTTCAGTAATTTACATCTCTAGTTTTCACCATACCTTCACCTCCTGATCTCAGGCTTTACATGTCTTTTCTAAATACTGAAAAAGTTCACAGGTTTTCATATAGTACAAGATTACTTTCTCTTAAACTGCTATATTCTCAGCCCTGACTATATGGGGAACTCAGGTAAAAGAAATATCTTCATAGATAAAATGAAAACATGCATACACAACAGTGGGGCTACCAAACTTATTTAAACTTCTAAAGATGAATATATATGCACTGCAGTACAGTAACAGTAAAATAGTAAAAGACCTTAAGCTTTGACTAAATTTAATCTTGATTTAACAAAACAAAGGACAGGGGGAAAAAAATAAATCAATCTAACAGTTGCTAACTATTTAGTAACAGCAAGCTCCTATGCTCATTAAATGGTTTCACTTGCTTACCCAGACGAAGACACTGTCGCAGAATTCCTCCAGATGACATATTTTTCTCAGACTCAATTTCAGTGAAACCAAGAGAGCTTGCAAAAATTAGCACATCCACAAGGTTGATTAATCTCTGGAGAAATGTTAAAGATGCTTCTACTGAAAGTCCTTGAGTTGGCTCAATACTCTCCAATTCATGCTACACAGAAAAAAGTTGAAAGCAACATTTACTTCTTCACAAAGGTAACATTCCTACAACCTAAATGATGAAAAACGTGTGCTGGAAGTTCACTATCAGCCACATTCAAAAGTAATAATTAGTCATATTCTAGGAACAATCATTAGTACTGGGATTTCATCCCATTATAGACCACCGTGGGGCAACAAAGGCAGGTAACTTCTTTTTATGTCTTCAGGTAAAGAAGGCAAGCATTCAATTTATCTTAGGGAAAGCATGGAGGTAGCAAAGGGAGGAAAGAGATGCCTGTAGAATTATCCCATATGCATTTCCTGTTTCCCAAAAGGACAGATATAATACTTAATATACTACATAAAAGAAAGGCATCCTCCCAGAAGTGATAAATTTTCAAATGAAAATGGAATTTCTTACAGTAGCAGATGTGGCAGCAGAAAGCAATGGCAATATACCACCACAGGCCATGATCATGTTGTCCATCACTTGAGAGATGAGGTGAATTGTGTTGTGCACAAATACGACATTGTCACTGCTATTCACAAAGTCCATCACAGTTTTGGTAGAATGGCTGTCCAAAAAAAAAAAAAAAATTTCAGAATACAGTTTTATTTTTGTGGTATTTTAGCACATTTAGGTTTTCACAAAACTAAAACCAGAAAGTTAGCAGTGGGGCAGCAAATAACACATGACTGTAAAGGTCAACTGATGTACCTCAATCTAAACCTAAAACTACCTTTCCTTTCTGTTATTAAACTGCTAAAAAAACAGATTGCTAAAAACACTAAGATGTGCATTAATCATCATTTGGATAAAGATACATTATAGGCTGGTCTGTGACTACTTGCTATAGCAAAAGTCACTGTATCCAGAAACAGAATAAAGTTTCCTGGATCTGTGAAGTAGATTTGAACTTAAATCTTTGGAAAACTAAAGCAAGTACTAAGGGTTTCTCAGAGAAATTAAAAATCAACAATGTACAACACTTACACAAAAACTCTGCAAAACAGAAGCTAAACTAAAAATATATTTCAGCTGTATCTGATGATGTTATGATAGATTAACTTACACACATCCTAAAAATTATGGTCAGACAAAAATTCACCTCAGTTTAAACTAGTTTAATCACTTAAATACTCCATGTCTTCATCTTTTTTATCAGGTCAGTGCAGCTATATGGTTCAATTCAAATTTGACATTCACTACTACAAGCTAATAATATACACCATTCTTATTCAAGATATTAAATCTTTATATTAAAATGCAGAATTACCACTATTTTCAAAGATGTTGATGATTACATTCAAGATCTCTGTTACAAGGTAATTTTCAAATGAACATCTGTGTTCACAGAACCCTATCAAAGCAGCAATGTAGTGTGTGTAAATGCAGGAGTAAGAAATACTATTTTGGATACGTTATCTTTTTTTTTAGTCCATGTTTAGATACTAATAAAAGACACAGGCCCTTACATACATTAGGAACATGAAAATCTTGGTCCAATAAAAATCAACAGCAAGACGGCCAAAGACTTATATGTAGCCAGGATTTCAGTCAAAATCTATGCCTAGGCCCTCAACCAATACACATCCATGTCTGTAAAAAGTTGAAAAAAATTTTTGAGAATAATTTGGTATAGGTCACAAAGTAAGTAAGGCTATTGAATAATGAATAAAATACCAGATGTCCAAAATTCAAGGTCAATGACTTACTCTGATGCAGTTTCAACAAAGCTAATTATAATTGAAATGACAGTCTAGATCATTCTATATAAAGCACAGAAATGTACCTTCTCCACATCTGAATATCTGTCTCTATGGAAAAGAGCAAGTCTGTGAGCAAGCGCTGATGCATCAGTGACCACTTGAACTCAGGAATACGGAACACAGTTGACCTCGTGTCTCTTCTCTGCCCATCCAAGGCAGCAGTCAGCTCTTGTCCTGAAGAAACTTGCTGCCTTGAGGTCTGAATATGCAGTTTGCAGACAAAAAAAAAAAAAAACCAAAAAGAAGTTTCCATGGTATACACTGAAATGCATTTAATAGACTTGAGATTTTAGATATCCAGCAGGTTTAGACTGTGTACACGGTTACAAATAAAGCTAAAACTATTACATAAATGCTATTTAATGAATGTGCCAAACCTACAAACTAGTCTACAGCTGCACTACCACACCTGTCAATCTAGGCACACAGAAGCAGCAACCCAATCTTACCACAGGGGGAGAATATGTTGCTGTAGACAGTGATTTTCCTCCTTTAAGGAAGAATGGTGCAGAATGAAGAGCATCCATTAGGAGGTATCTCTGCAGAAGGGAAGCACTCAGATGCATGACTATTTAACCATGAAAAGCTGAGTTAGAAACTAAAGACTAGAGGGGGTGGAGCACTGCAGCACACAACAGAAGCAGTTTTAAATTACGTTTGAACAAAAAAAGTAGGATGACGTGATGCAGTGACAATCCTACCAAATTTTAGAGTTTAAAATTTTTATTTTCACGAGTTCCATCAGAATATGAAAGAAATTTTTTGCTATTTTTTTTCTGCAAAAGCAATATTTACTTCTCCATAATTATAAGAGTTTAGATAAGAGACCAGATTGAAAGAGTAAAAGAGAGGGTGAGTAAAGCAGAAGAAATTCTATCTAAATTCTATCCTCTCTGAATAAATAAATGTTTCTTTCAATTCATCAGGCTTAAGAACAGAAATACCAACACGGATCAAATGTCCATCTAGCCAAATACTCAGTTTCTATCACCAAAGTGAACCTACAAAAAATAAAATTTTTGAGACTTCTCAGTACACAGATTAGTAAGAATTATGGGTTAAAAGTATTCTAGAGATAACTCACAAAATTCACACATGTTAAAATCCCCAAAATGTGTATGGGTACACTTTTTCAAAAACTTCACAAAGTAAGAACTTCCTTTTATTTTTAAGCAAGACAAATAAAGGACAGGTAGAATTTACCTCAGGTAAGGATCTGGGGGGCAGAGGTGCTTCTAGACATGTGTTAGCTTTCAGTTCCAGTCTTTCTGTATCTGATGCAACACTAGAAACATCAAGCTTGGCAATTCTCTTGTCGGAAGCTCCAGCAGGCTCTGGCACACGCACATTTGCATTTTCCACGGTTGTTTTGGTTTCACTAACCTTTTCTTCCTTCAGCTTCTTTTTGCCTTCTGAATCCAGTTGAGTCACAACATCTGGAACTGCAGAACTCACTGTTTCTGGTAAAGTCAGTTTTTCCTTTTTCCCATCCACACTTTCAGTATCTTCAGATTTTAAAAGCACAGATTCAGGTTCCCTCTCTGTTGTTTTTTCCTGCTTTGTCACTTCGCTTTCATTGGAGCTACATTCCTTGTTCCTTTCTGCAAACTCATCTGAAGGTAAGGGCATGCTACTTTCATCTTTCAAATCAACAAAGTCATCTTCATCTTCCACCTCTACTGTTGATTTTTCCAGTCCTTCTGGACTTGTAGGAATTTCTCCTTCCAAAGTAGTTTGGATTGCTAGAGAAGCAGCAGTGACAGCAACTGTTTCTTCCTCCAGCTTGTCAGCTTTGCTAGAATCTTCAATTGCTTCAGCTATTCCAGAACTAATTTCTGAAACACTGGGCTTTACTGTTTCTGGCTCCGGAGAAAATTCCACACAAGGCACTGGTTTTAAATCCTGTGTAGCATCCCTATCTTCCCCCTGTAACTCCTCCTTGTGATTAGACACTGATTGAGTTTGTTGGTCAACACCTGATGAGTTATCTATCTCTTTTTTTTCAGTTCTGCACTCTGTATCACCATCAATAATGCAGGAAGCAACAGCAGCATCTTCTTTTAACTCTAAAGGTTGTTGCTTTTCCTTGGTTTCAGCTTCTTTACTAACTCCAGAGATTGTTCTAATTCGAGTTGAAGAACTTCCTTCACCTCCTTTCTCTTGGTACTCCATGTACATTTGAGAAAGACTCTCTTTGTGCATTTCAAAAGTTACCTAAAAGAACAGAGTTGAAAAGAAGTTAAAAATTATATATTAGTAACTGTTTTCTCTGGGGAAAAAAAAAAAGAAAAACAAAACAAAAATCAATGCTCAAATCACAAATTTATATTGGATACTGTCTTCATGATAAAAAGCAATTTCACACTGGAGATAAGAAAAACTTGCTGTCAGTTGCAGTTAAGCCTATCTGTTATTCCAGGACAAAAAAAAAAAAACAAACAAAAAAAACCCACTAGACTGATAAGGACATCCTAAGCATAAAATCCATAAAATTACTAGATCTGAGTTAACTGACAATCTCAATTTTTTTTGTGAGAGGGGACGTTGTGACAAGTAGCAGCGTTTTCACATCATTTTAGCACCTTGAGTATGCTCAACAGTCCACAAAGATAACTAAACTTTTGAAAACTTTTTTACATAAAAAAGTACAACCCCATGAAGTCAAAGCAGAGAGAAGCATGTAACAAAGCCAAAATCCTAAGGATCTCCAAATGATACCTAAAATTCTCCAGAGGACATTTCATCTGGCGAATGGTATTCACCTCATCTCAAAGGCACATGAGAACAGCTGCACAATCTGATTCAAGTGAAAAGACTTTTCTACATGTCAGCTGAAAATATTATTATTAGTTTTAGGTATCTAAAAAATGTTCTAGATACAAAAATTCATTTCATACATACTGATAAAACTCATTTGCCCAAATAAATAGCTGCATTTTAAAAGAAAATCTCACTAGACTAACTGAAGTTTTTATTACACTGTTATTCAATTTAGTCTATCCATACCCTTCTATTTAGGATTTAGATTTATCTTCCATAACACAAGTGTTTATTTATCTGTAAGTTTAATTCTCAAAATTTTCCCAATATAAGCTTCAGCTGAGGGTTTGTTTTTTTAAGTTTTCTTTATCATAAACATTTTCCATAGACAAACTAGACCAGTACATTCTACTAAATACATGAACACACATTCTCTTACATACTCAGCTCATTCATTTGGATCTCACCCAAAAAATCCATGTAGATGGTATTCAAAATGATTATTAGTCAGTAGGAATATTTTCACTTAAGATGATACAGAGAAGTCAAAAAATAATTTGACAGGTTAAAAAGATACTAGAAATTATAGTTAACAAATCAGAAGCAAATAAAGAGCAAAGGCAAAAAGAAATATTTTTGGCAGGTTCTGCTGTCAACATTAGCATTTTAACATACTATTTTCTCCATCAATCAAGAATATTGAAGTACTGCAGGAGCAGTGTACTATTCTAACACACGATCTAAAGCATGTTATTTGTTCAAGTTCATTTAATTGAAACTTTGCTCTTTAGAAATAGAACTGGGATATTTTATCCAATTGTCTAAAAAGAAAAAAAAAAGGTCTCAGGGACAAGCGTAAATGATTACAAATGACTGAAGTTCATCCATCTGTCACAATGGATCTGTAAAATATTTGATTATATGGTATTGCCAAACAAATTGTACTGCAATTAGCACAAAGTACAAAACAGATCACACTAATAAGTTGTCCCTTGCACTTTTCATTTGTTTTCCAAAACATGACTAGGCAAAGTTGCTACCTTCGGTCAAAATACTACTTTTCTGAAGAAGGAATCTTAACAACATGACCTTCTCTCCAACTACTTTTCCCTCTTCTCTCTCCCTGTTGCTTCCTCCATTTCCAAAACTACTGAAAAGTTTTATTCCAGCAAGCATTAAAAAAGACATTTGACAAATAAAAATGTAATTGATTGATATCAGCAAAACTTATATGTACTTCCCAGAAAGCACACCATCCCACAATAATTAGAAGTGTGAAAATCCATATTTTCATGCATCATTCCAGTATAAGTCTCATTAAACCCATACGCAGGAGTAAAAGCTACCTACTTTACGGCTTCTCACCTTCCACTCCATGAACACATTCTACAGGGTTGTCAACTACTTTTGGAGAAATGTAGTTGTACCTCAGTTTGTACAATGTTAGACGTACTCTTTTTTATAACACTGACTTTTTTCTAGCGTGTTACTCAGCCCACCCCCTTTACAAAAACCTATTGCAGCTTCGGATTTTTTCTTACCAACCATATATACTATCCTGTTCACAGCATTAAATCAACCTTGCTTGAAAACAAGTCAAAATATGTTCTCCCTAAGTTCAAGGTTGTTTTTACTCTCCTCCCTCTCCTTAGTATCCTCCATCATCTCATGGCTGCTGTAGCCAAGGTTGCCTTTGACCTCCAAATTTCCAATAAGCCCCTTGTTTTTGGTGAGTATGAGTCCAGCAAAACACCTCTCCTCACTGGTTTCTCTATCACTTGGAGGAGGAAGCTGTCAGTGTACTTAAGGAAATTCCTGGATTGCTCGTGTCCTGCTGCATGGTCTCTTCAGCAGAGATCAGGCCCATGAGGGCCAGAACCCACAAACATGAGGCTGCTGCTCCCTGTCTGTAGAGGACCTCATCTGCTTCTTCTTCCTCATCAGGTGACCTGCAGCAGTCACCCACTATAACACCACCTTCACTGGTACTCCCTCTAATCCTAATCCAGAAAATCTCAGTTGGCTCCTCATCTATCCCCAGGCAAAGCTCCATGCACTCCAACCACTCCTTCACATACAGGGCAGTTCCCATTCCTCATCTCCCCAGTTTATACTTCCTAATGAGCCCATATCCCTTCATTGCATCACTCTAGTCCACGGAAGCCATCCCACCACAACTCCAAGATCCTAACAAGATCATTATGTGCATGTCATACTTCATATTACATCAGCTCCAAATTTTCTGGCCCCTCATTAGCAACTTCACTGGCTTATTAATAAACACGTCATAGTCAAGACTTCAATTATTCCTTATAGCTTAAGTTCTTACTGCCTTGCCAGCAATGAAGTCCCTCTGTCTCCAAGTTCTTTTCTTCATATCATAAATTCTCATTTAATCTTAAAGACACTCGAAATTTCAGTGCTGGAAGGAAAGTTCATCTAGATCTAATATTCCCTATTTTTTTAATCCAAATCATCACAAAAGCAAATTCTATCTAAAAACTACCCACTGTTTCAGCAAGCCGTGCAAGTTCACAAGTATGAATGCTACTGACTGTATAGGTTAGAGGTGCAATCATATTTGCAGCAAGTTGATTTTTGCACAGGTATGGTCAGCAGCTAAAAACACAATGTATGGTACAGGGATGCAATATAGTATCAACCAGCTTTATGTGAAACAGGGAATAGACAATACTTTGGAAGCCATCACAGAGAAATACTGAAAATGAAACCATGCTCTGCAGGATTGTTAACTGTTAATTAATAAACTCCCCCAAAAAAGACCAGAGAAGGTCAATACAGACAACTTATCTTTACAGATGGGCAATGTAAACTTATGGGGAAATAAATCCAAGCACAATCCAATGAGACTCTACATTGATTTCAGAGCAATACAAGAAACTGTAAGGAGAGAAACATTGGTAAAGAAAATGAGACAGTACAGAACTACAGGAGAACATCACTCCCCCCAAAAAACAAAAAAATCCACATTACAAGGACAGCAATTTCTACTTTGATCATAAACATCACCAAGAATTCATGTCACAATGTATTAAATAGTGTCCTTTCAATAAAAGTCGAATTAACATAGCAATGCACAAAATTACACAGACTACCTGAAACAGCACTTTTCTAACATGCATTTTAAGGTTGGGGCTTTTTTACTTATATAAAAAACAAGAATATAAATTTAAGAAATACTGCTTTGTAAAATCCAACTTTTCAACAAGCCTGAACAAACAGTTCTGATCACTATACTAATTCGTAATTTGGTTTGACAGGAAACCAAGAAACAGAGGTACTGCAAAAGAGGCACTAGACAATTCCCCACACTTCTGATGCATGACATGGCATTTATGAAGCACACCAGTCCACAAAGCCAAACAATACACACAACAAAGAAAATACCTAAGGTTAACAAAATCAGTATTGACAGAAATGTAAAATGAAGTAGAAACTATGATTACTAAAAAGAAGTAGACAAACATAGTATATAAAGGTATTAAAGATTAAACATTAGGATCTGCATGCACACAACAATTTACAAGACAACTGTTAGCTTGAAGAATCTTAAATGTATGTAAGTAATTTTTTATTTTCCTTAAGACGTTTGCAACTGTAAAGCTGATAATACAAAATTAATTACTAGAAATTGTTCTAAATTAGTGAGCTAAAAGGCCAATCATTAATCTTCACCATCATTTGATGGTTAATCCATAGCTGTCTGCAATGCTTGGAATGCATCTCTACGCACTACTAGTAAAGACACTTGCGAGCTAATAACTGCAACATTTGCCTCTGTCATTAATTTTAACTTAATTTGACATCCAACATTTACTAATTGCCAAGGAGAAGAATTAGCATACAGTAATGAGAAAGGATAAAATGATTGACATATGCAATACAGAACATAGAGAAAATATTTTAACTGTATGTTAAGATTTTGTCCTTTTTTCCTTTATCAGGTGGGCGAACTCGTAGAGTTGAGCCAGGAAGGGAATATCCGCCAGATAATTATACACACTGTTGTTTCCTTATAGAGTCTGCTCAGTGCAAACCAGCTCCTGTGCTGCTGACACCATCAATAAACTCTTCATAATCCCAGAAAGAATTACAACTTTTTAAATCTTAACAAGGACTTTATTGACCTGTTTTTCCACTTCTCCTCTAGTAACACTAACTGTTCAAAAGTGCAATCCAATCTCTAAACAAAAACAGGCCTGTTTAGACAGGACACACCACTATCCAAAGATATGCAAACTAATTTTCAACTGAGTAAAGTAAAAGATACAAAGGTACTGTGTGTACCATACACTGACTTACAGTCTGTAACCCACTGACCTGAGTAATCCCTGGGTTATGTCCAACTGATTCACAGAAGAAAGCTAAGAAAAGCAAATTAACATATATTATGCACGACACTACCTATGAGAGGCTTCTAGGAGTCTAAAGTTCCAACAACAACACATTCATTGACATACAAGGTGGGGGGAGCCACTGTACCAAGACAGTTTCATGTACCCATATCTTGCATTTTCATCTCAGTAGTAAAAATTTTGCCTTTTTTCCTCATCTTGAGAAAATAAATATGCACACAAATAATTTCTAGAGTAAGAAAGTAAATACTAGTTGATATAATTCATAAAGGCCTTTGTTTATCTGAGAGAGAATTTCATATATGTAGTCAGCATTTTATTTTCAAATCAAGTCAAGGTACAGCCTACTGTTACATCAGCATACAATAATAAATTCAAACTGTATACCAAACATCTACTTGTTCATTTTCACTAAGGCAACTATTGCTTTTGATTTGTTTAAATTGCAAGACATGAGCATGTACTATCTTCTCAGGTTATGTATTTCCTCACTATCTCAATCCCTGGCACCATTCCCACAGTTCAGTGAACTGTCAAATTCTGCCTTGTGCACATTTGATATTTAGTTATTAACAAAAATATTTTGTAACTAAATTCAGCATTTACTACTCTGCATTGTCATAATGCCCAGCTTTAGATCTTGTGCACTAACTTTGGTCATCCTTTTCCAGTGTCTCCATATATTATTGGCAGCCCTGCAGCAAAGACTCCAGATCCATCATTTCAAATAATGGTCCAGAGACCTAACTCAGTCCCCACAGCCACAATTTGAACACAGGGAGCTGCAAGTATGGAGGAGGATTGCTTCAAACTGCAGCTACAGCAAAGAAGGCTATTAACAATTCCTGAAGCTGTTCCAATGATGAGAATCCCTTCCCTCCTCAGGTCATCTTTACTTCGAAAGACTCTTTCATAGCTATTTGCTTTTTTATGCATCAGCTCTTTTCACTGCAAATGTTTCCTCAATTCTTTTTGAGAGCTCTGGCACTTTTCAACCTGTAGCAAATCCCTATCACACTCTTCTTCCAAGGCTTCGGTGCAGCTGATCCTCTTTCATAAATTCTCAGTTTACCTTGCTCACTCTATTCCTATCCCCATTTCACACTTTTCTTTCAGTTTGAAATAGTCAATTTTTAATATCCTGCAGCTTTATTTATGATTCACTCAAACCAAGTGAATAATAAGATGAAGGAGCTCCCCATTGACCATACACACTGCATGTGTAAGAAGAGCCCATCAGTAGTGCAGATCCCTCTTCCCAACTATTCTGCCTGCTGAACAATGAAAATGCTTTCTTCCCCTGGAGGCATTGATAAGGAAAAGCCTGTCCAAGCACCTACTACAAAAGAAGCTGTAACAAGGAAACACCTAGTCAAAGTGAAGGACTGCAGCATCAGGACACATCCTGGAGGGTACATAGCTCTAAAGGAGGTTGTACTTTCCAGTCTCCAAGTTCCTTCTGCTCTCCATAACTCAGGTGACACCCCTGAGAATCATTTCTATCTAGAAAAAGTAATATTTATTAAAAATATCTATTTACACCATAAGAATGAACATAATATTTAACGATTTCAAGCATGCTCTTTAATTTGCATCTCCCCCAGTTTTCCTTCATTGATATACTGGGCATGGCACAACTGAAAACCCAAAACCTGCAGTAGTACAATGACCCTCTTGCCTAGGTACCTCTGCTTCCCCTCTGGGCAATGCAGACACACTTTTCAGAGGACTGAAAAAGATTGGAAGCCTTGAAAATGCACTAGAGCTAAAGATCCCTACTGTGGGAGACCCTACTGCCTCCAAGATAGGGAATAAAAACAGACAAAAAGTCCTCAGTAACTCAAGAAAGCCAATGGGATTTGGACTCCAGATTCTGATGGCCTCTTACCTTCTAAAACTGCTGAGCCACGTTCACTTCTCTGCAAATTAGTTCTTTAATTGCCATCATATATTAACTCCTCCACCACCTAATCTTCGTTGGTTTTGCCAGTTTTCCCTCAGCAGACAGTGATGAAAATCTGGCAAACACAGCACACATGAATGCTGTGTACACCTCTGGATTTCCCCCCCCCCCTCAAATTAAACGAATGGGGCACAAAAGAACATACAAATTTACTTAACACTGACCATGTTAATTACAACTGTACTTCTTTAGACTGAAAATTAACAATTATTTAGAAATACATGGTATGCTAAAGTCATGCTACTAACATTTCAAGATTATACTTCTCATTTAGATCAGTGAACATAATTTTTCCACTTCACAGCAAGAGAATTGTGGCTTACACATATTAACATTTCTGAGTGTTACTGAATGAAAATTTCCTGAGCTACTAAAAACTAAGAATCAGAAATCACCTGGATATATTCTCTTAAACAGAATCACATGGTAACATGAATCAACTTTTAAGCAGTAAAATGTATTTGAGGGCCTGAAATAAGCAAATGTTAGTCTTCCCAGTAGTTTAAAGTGTTCAGGTAATCTAGGAGTCTATTATACTGTGTAAATCATTATATTCTTCTAAAACTTGGGGAAGCTGAAAGGTTAAAAAGGCATGCTGTCCACCATTCTTTACTAGTTTCCTATTATTATCATCCCCAAAAATAATTGGTCCTTTTTACAAAGTAACATGGCTAGACAGATAAAATCTAAGGCCCAACTAGCATAGTTGCAATGTTTAAAAAACAGAAGTTCTTAACTGCTTTCAAAAATTTAGCACTGGTCAGTTAGAACAAACTGGAGTTGTGATTTAATTAATATTTTAATATTAATATAACATTAATATAACATTAATATTTTTTTTTAACTAGAAGCAACAGCCTAATCACCTTTGTATACAGTGTGTTAATATCTGCAAAGCATCAAAAACCAACATGGAAATGAGCAAAATACCTGAGTAATACTAAGAAATTTGGCTTAAAAAAGGTTACACACACCTACACACCTTCTAAATTCTGAGTGCAAGGAAGCCAATGTAGTGCAATTATGCTGGAAAAGCCACTGCTGCTTATAAAGTGTTGTGCAGCTGTTGGAGGAGAGGGTTACAGTGACAAACAGCTTCCCTGCTACAAAGGTGGCAGGAAATCTATCAAACTGGACAATAAAATTGCAATTGAGTTTCTTTGGCTTTTTATAGCAGCTGCATGTATCTTGATGTGTAGCTCTGCAAAACCTATCCAATTCTGTAACACTAGTCCTTTATGTACCAGTTCTTTATCATAGAATGGTGTTATAAATTAGTGGCAAGAATGGGCACAGAGGGCTGTAAAAAGGAAAAATAAGCACCAACCCAATACAATTAGAGATGAAATAAGAAAAACACAAATTGGTTATTCTCTTAGCAATGTTAAGGAAATATGTTTGTTCCCATAATTCCCACATTACTTTGAAAGCATGCTAGAAATCAAAAACATCTGAGATGCACTTAGCATTGAACAATTTGCCCATTGAATTATGTCTACACCATGTTATGTGTGAATCTCTATGAATCTCAATAGAGGTATAACAAGATACAAGACTACTTTAAGTAACCTTAGAGGGATTAAAAATTCATTATAATCAGATATTATTATCTGTTTATAAGGACATTTTCAAGTGATTAGTAAAGATTTTACCACAAAGAGCTTTTTTTGTGATTTATCCTAATTTATGTTAATGTAATTAACAGATAGGTATGAAATATCACCTAGTTTTGTACGTCTAGCTGCATGAATTGCGTGTACTATTTTTAAAAAAGTTCAAACGGAAAATGCATAATAAAGGTGACATTTTAGAACTGTGATTATTGTATCGTCATTCATATCACTATTGTCAAGTTAGTTTCTGGCTGCTTTTGTCATTTAAACATTTTCATTCAGGCTTCTGGAACTGGACAGTATTAGTATTGATGTCCAAACAAACTGAGCTCTTTTATAAAAGAGTCCTCCAAAATCGCGCCACCACGCTGCCGCTCACTCTGCCCACACTCACACGCTTCCAATCTTGCCACTGTTCAACTTCCTCCGAAGTAAGCTGGAAGAACTAAGTGACCTTATATATTATCCAGAAAGTCAAAGTTAGACTCGGGAAAACTAACAGGAAGTTACTTCTCCACCCACAGGATACCTCACTATGCCAGGAACCAAAAATGAGAAACACAAAGAAGGAAGTAGGTCACCTTCTCAATCACTATGGCATTGCACAAAAACACACAGCTTTTAAAATACAAATAAATAAACAAAATCACGTTATGCACATCTCTATTTTTTGGTATTTTCTGAAACTGCATTGGGGTTTTTTCTTGACATTTGGCCATGGCATCACAACATAATCTTGGGTTTTTTCTCTAGGAACTCCAGACCATTGATTAGCCACATTAAGTCACTGAAGAGAATGACCGAAAATCCATAAAATCATTTTGACATAGATGCTGTCTAAAGGAGATTTCCGACATTACATTATCTCACAAAAAGAGTCGAAGAATAGAACTACAGATTATAAGATAACATGCTAGATAATTTCTAAGTTCAATACACCAATGCTCTGTGTAAGAGTTAGCAAGGTGGTCTACCTTCATTCACTTCTCCATCTTTCCCCAGGGACAGTTCCCCAGTAATCACACAAAAGCTTTTAATTATGCCAGTTTCTGTAAAAGTACATTAGGGTTCTTTACTCTGGCTACAGTTTGCCACTGTACAATCCACCCATGCCTTCTGCATCTTGGGGGAGACAAGAGGAAACTATTTCTGAAGACTGTAGAGCCAACACAAAAGAATATTAAGAATGTTTCAACAACTAATATGTGATCTCTGTAAGGATTAAAATTTGGCCTTAGGTGGTTTGCACCTTAATTCCATTTAGCTAAAGCAACTGCTTAATGAAATTATTTCACCCACTTTTAATCTATAGATTTCTACGTTTGTCTCCCCACTGCCCAATAAATCACCATTGAGCTATGAACACAATAAATAAACAGAGCTGCAAAATAATACTGTTATTGCTGTCTGCAGAGACTCATATTTTTTGAGAAAAGAAATGATGTAAAATCAAGGATATCAGAAATGCAAACAATTCCTTGGAATCATAAAGTGATCTTTAGGATTCAGAGATGTCCTTTTCACATTGTTAAATTGCACATGTTTAGAAATAGGTAATCTATGATTGAATTAATCTCAAGTAAATATTTCTGATAACCAGAATAACCACAAGGCCCCTACTGGCTTCACTCTTTTGTTCAGGATAAGGTAGTAAAAAATACCTTTTATACTACTGTGCCTTGTTTGAAAAACCACTAATAACTTTTATGATGTAATTCTGGTTGTAACAGCAACAAAAATCAGACAGAACGATAACAAAGGGTAATAGTCTCATTCATACTGCAAGGATTTGCGTTCTCACCCTGTATTCCATGACAGCTTAACAGCTGAAGCATCTGTCTTAACTTTAATTTCTGTGCTTTTTACTCGTTTGTTTTACAGCCTTTTGATGTTACTAAAAGGTATTTTTATCTATGAGTAGATACGGTGCGCCACCTTGTGTTCCTGTTGTTACTGAAAAGCAAAACCAGCCCTACAATTTTTCAGAAATGCTCCTGAAATTTGATTATCTCGTTTTTTGGTATCAGGATAAACTAATACCATCCCAATTTGAGCAACAACAACAACAACAAAATCTTTGTGTTAAAACAACAAAATTAACATTTAATCGTCATATAGTTCAAAGTTATGTGCGGTACCATATAAAAACATGGGGCTTTCATTTAATTACTGACCTTCACTTCAACACTGCCACTGTATGATACAGCACTTGAAGGTTCTAAATCTAATTACACAGCATTAGAAAATTTCCCAACTCTTTCCAACACTCACCTTTGAATGTGTGATTGACAGTGTATCCACCCAAACACGCCAGCCACCCCACTCATACTTGATTGCATGGTAGAGCAAAATTCGAAAGATGGTATACACCATCTCAGTTATCTTCTGCTCCTCAGAAGTCTTCGGATTAAAACAGCAAAGGGAAAGCATCCACTCCTGCCACACAGAGCACTGCAACAAACTCCTGCAAAATACACACATGCAATTGAATCAAATTTTAAAATATATCTTAGAAACATACATCAGCTAAGTCAGGAATTCAACATGTTTTCAAAAAATGCTACATGCAAGCTTCTCTGATTTTACATACTACATTAGACTACATGAAGACTACATTAGAGTACAGAATTTGCTGAACAGCAATGAAGCTGTATCTGCTCAATGAGTTTAATTTACTAGGAGACCTTGCTACTTATTTTGTATGTTTGTGCATATAGCAAACTATCTTACCTCCTGTTTTCTCTGCTGTTATTAAAAAGTTTAATCATATCTGAGAGAAAGGCTCGCCGAACCTCCAGAGTTTCTGGGCACTGTGGAGAATTACGTATCAGGATTGCAATAACCTTCAAAATCTCTGTAAAACAGTTCAGGAGTAACAATATATTAGTACTAAGTACAGCATAAAACTCAAGGCCTCTTTCAGCAGTGTTTGTACAACAAAAGCTACACCACATAAAAAAGTTTTGTACTCAGGAAAAGCACATCTCTATTTGAGTTTAACTAACACAAATCCCTTCCTCCAAGGCTTCTCAAACCTACTCACCACCTACGTAAATCCAACGCAATCCAACGTAAATTACTCTGAACTAATTTTAAATTATCATGTTTAAGCAACACAAATGTTTCTGCAGGACAACTGACAAGCTATTAGAATCTGTCAGAACCTTTTTTAAAGGAAGTTCACATAGAAAAACCATCCTTTAGAAAATCAGTATACGAGAAAAATGTGTAGATTTTATTCTACCTTAGTAATACTGAATTTTAAAAGAATGTGACCAACTTTCAATTATACTTAATAGTTTCTGTTATAAAAAACATTGATATAAAATTTTTATCTCTTATGATCACAACGTTTTCTATATTTTTAGGAGAAAGTCAAAACTGTGGGTACATTGCACTTTTTGAAGCAGTAAGGGAGTCATTGTTCTTGTTACTTGAAAAGAAGTTACCTTTGTAAATTAGGGTGCAATTTGAACACAGTCACTGTGACAGTTTCAGCCCATCTTGAACAACTTCAAGGAAAAATTTCTTATTTGAGAATATTAATGCTGATCTTAAAAAGGTACTCTAGAAGTCATTCTTCCTACTAGATCTAGATAATTCCAGACTCAGAAGTCAGACTCCAAACAGTCTATAGTAACCACAGCAGTGACTGCCAACCTCAAAAATCTAAAGAGAAAGTAACAGAAATCTGCTCACATCTCTTGCTTCATACAGATTTGCCAGAAGGCAAATGGCATAATGCAACCAGATCTCTTCTCTGCATCTGCTTTGCTTTCCTTTCTCTTCCCCTACTTTCCATATGAAGCAACTCACAACTGTGACCTATGTTTAATGACAAAGCAGCTATGAAAGTGAAAAATCTATTCTTTTTCCAGAAAAAAAATAACTCCCAAAGCTATCATAAGTCCATTATATGACATAATAATGTATATAACTCATGAAAAGAGATCAGTGTTTTCTCTTAGGTCAAAAGACATCTAAAGTTTCATATCAAGATATGAAGTAAGCTAACCAAAACAGTGAGCAGATACCTTTCTCCTATTTTTCATGTAGCATTGTCATACTGAATGTAATTTAAGATGAAAGCTGTTTCCCTATTTCAGGTAATTTAGTCTGACATTACTAAATAACGCAATCAGAATTTTGCTGGAACCTTAACATGTATTAAATCAAAGTATCCTGTGCATGCAAGTCTTGAAAAACCATTTCATAACATGACTGCACAGCCAAAAAGGCTGAGTTATGAACTACATACACATTCAGACATATAAAATGTCTTTTAAAAAAACTATAGAGACATACTTCCTAAAAAATGCACATTATCTTTCTTTTAGTATGAAAGAAAATGTAAAACTCAGATCAGATGTAAGATGTATGTATTTATAAGATGGATGTAACTAATAAGTTTTTTAATTGGTGGGGTTTTTTTAAAGTAGACTTTTCTTAAGGTAGCACTTAAAAATATGTATCATTCTTACGAGGATTTTGTATCTTCACTGTAGAATCTGGGTCAGGATGTTGCTTATGTATCACTTGAGTGCAAATCTGTTCAGTCAGAATCTAGAAAGAAAGAAAAAGATGCCATATCAATGTTCACAAAGACAGCTTACTGAAAAATATTTCAATACAGCACAATCATTATTTCACCATCATTCTAAAAATCATCCACAACAAAACCCACTCACTGTCTTTCTTGATGATTTATTTTATTCTGTTCTTAAAACTCTAAACTACTTTTTTTAGCTTTCTCTCAAGTGCATACTGCTGTTTAAACTACACTGGAGGATAAATCAGAATCTAAGCAAGACAATTATCTTAAGGTAAGACCACTGCTATAATAAAATTCCACATATATATGGGCATCTGGTTGAGACATACAGGTTACTCATTATCTAGAATTGTTCATAATGAGCATAACCAAGCTAAGGGTGTGGGGGGAAAATCTCAAGTAGTCAGCTTTGGGGGGAAAAAAAGCAGCACTCAGCTGCATCATGCTAAGGCTTAAAGTCATCTGGAACATATCAGCACAAATATGTAAGTAATTTTCTAACAATGTCTTACAAGTAATTAGAAAGATTGGATCTTAACTACAGTGTATTACTACCTCAAATAGGACATTGTATGTGGTCATGGTGAATAAGCTTGTCTGAAGCATCAGCCTTTCAGCCAACAAAGAGAACAATCCATGTCCAAGCATGACTTCAGCTTTTCTCCTAAAATAGTACAGAAAGATCAAATAAACTTATGCATTCAACTTGCTTTAGGGGGAAAAG
The DNA here is from genome assembly GCF_003945725.1 of Corapipo altera. Classification (NCBI taxonomy): domain Eukaryota; kingdom Metazoa; phylum Chordata; class Aves; order Passeriformes; family Pipridae; genus Corapipo; species Corapipo altera. Next base: position 5,262,363 of record NW_020884908.1, read on the forward strand.
TTTAAAAAGTGTGCCTCAGGAAATAAAAAAATCCCTGGAAACATATTTTTCTTCTTTTTTTTTCTAAAGTCTTTCACTTTTGGTTAAGGAAAAGGTCAAGGATTCAGACTGTGAAAAGAGAAATCATCCCCTAGAGACAGCTAACTTTCTTCCATAAATAAGATCCACTCACTCATGGGCCCAAAAAGTTGAAACACAACCATAGGGCTTTCTTGATAAACACTAAGGAAAGGGCATCTTTGTCCTCATTTCACCCAAAAATGCAACCATGGACAGCAATCTCAATAGTTATCTACTATTGCAGTCAACCTGAGACATACTAAACCTTGCTCTCAGTAACATGGGGTTCAATCTCACCAGTCCAATTCTTGCTATTGATTTCAATGGAAAAGGACCACTTGAAAAAGCAGGAAGCCATACTGCAAGTAATTATTAAATGAACCTGGTAAGGAAGTGATAATTCCTGGATACCAGTTGCCAATAACAAGGAATTCCACCATAACAGAAGTGTATTTAGTGATTAACCTCCAATGTAGCTTTTTCCCCTTTACATACAAACAAGTGTGTATACACACACATTAAATAATATATAGACAAAATAATATATACAATTTACGTGTCACATCCAACTTTTTTCCCTTCTTTTTTTGTGAGGTTTAGTTTTAAGACCTAAACCATGACATCGAAGTACTTACTTTGGAGCAAGATGCTTTAAGAAATATCCCATCACTTTTAGAGCTTGCACCCTGATGCCTTCACTTTGTGATGCTAAAAGCTTGTAGACAACCCTAAATGGAGAAAAGACAAGTCTTCCTAAGTAATTGAAATACACAGCAATTTTTGGAATGAAAATCAACTGCAGTTGCAGTAAATGCAAATAAATTTTATCTGAGGCTAATTTAAAAGAATATTAGTAAGACTTAAAAAACCAGCACGACATTTCTCTTAATGGCACAACAGTTCGTGATATCACATTATATCATATTTAAATATCTCCCATGTATTAATACATAAAACATGCTCTGAAAGGCTGCTGCAATTCTTATACTGAAAGTTGTCTTAATCTGATACTTCATCCAGAAAACTAAGTAAGCAACTGTTTTGGTATAGATGTGGCCGAGTAGGAAGAGCCATGTATGGAGGGGAATTTATTAATAGCACTTTTATTTGACATCTGCACACACTGTTTCTCCCTCAGGAGGGATAAAGGCACTAAGAAGGCATTCTTCTCATTTCACCTACATCAGCTTCTGCTCCTCACCCGGTTATGACAAGGCTCTACACTGGCTTATGATTCTCTACCAAGGTTTAAGAAGAAAGCCAGAGGAGATGAGGAGCATGTCCATAGCAAAGCACTAGGTTTAACTAACTGAATGGTTCCAGCTGTAGCTTTCCCAAGAAAGAAAGTGGGAATGTAACTAACACAGCAAGGACAGTGTCCATGTAACTGATGAAATTCTGGTAAATTAATAAACAATTGAATACAGTGGGAAGTGTCCAGTAATTAACCTTCAATATATTTGACATGACAAGTCAATCTGTAATACTGCACAGATCTCATTACATGTATCTATGCCTTCCACTCCCAGAATAAAAAGAAAGCGAACTGGTATTTTTTCTTAACTTCTCAAACATTTATCTGCAGTACAGTAAAGCTTACTCTTTTATTAAAGCAAGTTTAATGTGAAGAATAACAAATGCAAGTTTCTGATCCTTGTAAATCTGCCATAAAAACATAAGACATCTAAATGTACTTATAAGTTACATCTAATTTCTTTCATAGCTCACTTTTTAGACAAGACTTATGACCATATCCCTAACTAATTCTAGTTGGGCTGTGGTTCATACTATTCAACAGATCTCTCTGAATTTGTGAAATACAATTTAGCTTATACCTACATGGACTACTAAGCTCTTTCTGAAAAAAAGAAAATATTAATTTCCTAATGCTCCATGAAATCATAGTGGAACAGGAGGCCAAGTACTCAGCTTTTACCGTAAATATGTTCTCATAAAATTTTTTAAGAAATTTGAATTGCTTTACTAGGGGGAAGGAAAAAAAACCACCTACCTAATTTAAACTGTTCTTGAGACTTCCCAAAAATATTCCATGTTACAACATGGGATTTTAGATCAGCTGTTTTTAAGGAGTTGAAAGGACTTCAAGGCCTTATCTATACATAACTGAGCACTCATCACTAGTTATATACCTTCGCTTCTATACACCCAAAAATAATAGTCAGGACATCTAAACTAAGACCAAAAAAAGATTTAGTTCTATACCAGAATTAAAAATAAAACCTAAGGGTGATTAAAAATCAGTTATCTATAGCAAATAACTTATCCTGGAGAAAGCTGCAACCACAGCAGCTACAGAAGAAAACAAATAATCAAGCCTACAATGCACTTTCATTCAAGCAATATAATCCATTTCTCTGCTTGTCTTAACAGAACAGTTAAGGGTTACCTATTTGCATAGGAAAAAATTATTTTCTTATTATACTTTTTTTCAGTGCATCGGTTACTTTAAAATTTTTAATTTTAAAAGAACTCCAAGTGTTTCTAAAGCTTTTTTAAATTATTTTTAAATTTCAATAATACAGTGTTGTAATTCCAAAAGGTAGATGTATCAAGAAGCATACAAACAATCCATTAAGTGACTGGAGACAATACAGGTGAAAGAACTGTAACAAATAAGACAGGAAAACAGTGATTTCCAGCTGTGGACTTGCTATTCATACTGACTTGCTTATATACTTGTTAATAAAAAAAGAAAACATCTACGGCTAGTTGTTAAATAAAACCAAACATATTGCACTAGAGACCCAACAGGACATTCAAATACTTCATTATTTAGAGTTTTTATTATTTTCCCATGCATAATATTTTACCATACAAGTGAAGTCAAATATCAAGAAAAGAGGTTTAAAAAAAAAAACAAAAAAGAAAAAATCAGTCTAGCACTAAAAGGGGAGAAAACAATTATAAATTTGCCTAAATGCAGTCTCTTGAGAAAGGGCAACTGAAAAAAATGTATCTATAAATAAAGGTTAACCAGAAGGTGCAACTGAATGTATGAAATGAGACTCTGCCTTTACAGAGTGAGAGAATGACTACTCCACATATCCTTCTAGGAACAGTTCTTACATTTGTTGGTCTGTTCCAATTTTTCCCCCACTATGCCCAGGCAGGTTCATTTTAAATTAGAGAAGTTCAATACTGTGACCACCCTGTGAGAGCCACAACACAAAACCAGTCTCATAACTTACTCTTCTAGTAGATTTCCTCTTGTGCTTTTACTGCTAGTAGATTTTCCTACTTTCCTTACTTTTCTCTCAAAATAGTGTTATTTTTCTGTTTGTTGGGAAAAAGACTGCAAACAATGCATAGCATAAAGTGCTAAATTGAAATAAATACAATGTTTCTTCCGCAAAAGTCCTATAGGAAAAAATCTTTTTATCCTATAGGACTTTTGCGGAAGAAACATTTTATGTTATTAGATTAGAAGACATCTGAATCAATTTTTGTCAGCCTCCTTTCAGTTCTAAAACATATGTAAGAATGGGAAGCTAAAGACTAAGCCCTGGTAGATGAAGACATCAATGTATAGACTACAAAAATTGATCACAACCTTCTTAAGTGTGACTGACAGCCTGGAAACATTAAAAAAACATACCTCATCGACAATAAATCCAACATCACCTCTAGTCAAAATGAACACCTGGACTCAAAAATCCCCCAAGATGAGGAGTCTAACACTGCAACACATACACTGACTTGGACCTTTCACATTTCACGGGAATTCTCACAAGCAACAGGATGGTCAAAACACTGTTTTCCTTTTCCCCCACTTACAAAATTCAAACTTACTGTAATCCATTCCTCTGATCAAATGCAGGGATCATAGAATTGGGATGCTCTGACATCAGAGCAACAAGCAACTGCAAGACATCCATTAGATTGTCATCCTGTTGAATAAAAGTTACAAATTTGAATTCAAAATGGATGTACACCTGAACATGGTTTTGGTTAAAAGAACTGCTACATAATATTTCAAAATTATGTGGAGAGTAATCGCAAACTAAGGACCAAATCAACTAGGCCAGGATCAAAAGAGCTACAGATCTCAAAGGTAAGCACAGAAGAAAACATTACAAAGAATATACTTCATTTTTTAGGGTGAAAAGTGATGCATCTGTGTCTGGGATGTAGGCTTTGACAGGGAATGGATATTTGCACTATGATATTTCCTTGCACACACAAGCTCATCTGTTTGCACGTGTGTTTCCCAGTCCTTCACTGCACAGGAGCTCGAAAAAAACTGCTGCACATTTTCTGGGGCACAGGGTGGTGTTTAATGAAAAAACAAGTGTTCAAGCCAGGAAAGAGAAGTATCACTACCTGCCACAGACAACATTTAAAATGGATAATTCAAACTGCTCATTAAAGTGTTCCCTACTTTTAGTTTAAAGCACTCTAAACTACAGTTTATTAATTTGTTCCATGTTCACTGTAATTAAAAATAACTAAAGAAGTAGCAAAATGCACCTGTCTTTTCCCATTCTTTGTGGTATTAAGGTGAAAGCTCATTTCAAAACAAACAAATGAACAAAGCTGTAAAAATAAAAGTCCACAAAAAAATCCCACTGTTCAACACTTTTGAACAAATACTGATTCTTTCCCTATTGGAAAAGCAGCTTTACACCCCCTGAAGAGCTCTGTTCAAGATGATATTTTCAACTTACATTATAGATGCTACCACTGATGAATTAGCCCTATAAGAAGGCTGAACTTTACTTTTTTGGTTGATGTTTTTCTGAATTTACAGTTAGATACCTAAATGCGTGGGATTCAGCATTCATGCATCTTTTAGACTTGAATATGCAAACTGCTAAGACATTTAAAATATCATGCCCTCATCTGAAGGCTATATAAAGCTTCTGCTACTTCAGTTCACTTTCAGATGTAACCAAGAGTCTTATTTCTTACTTCTCCATATAAAGTAGAATGACTTGAATTATACTACCAAGTAGTAGTAAACAGCACAGAGAATAAAAGGAAAATATAGGTGCAAACATTAAAAAAAAGAAAAAAAATCCATACTGCTTGAAATGAAGTTCAATTAATTCCTTATTTTACCCATTTCAAGCACCCTTACAGAGATGAGATCAGTTAGATTTATGTCCCCATTTCCCTTGTCTTTGATGTTGCATCTGGCATAAAGTGCCTTTTCCTGGTGCTAAAATATGAAGATGCAGATGTATCAGTGGTAACCAACATTTTCTCCCAATTAAGTTTATATGCTTCTCTTAGATGCCATTAACATACATCTTTATTTTTTAACACATGTTTTCAATTTTACTGCTTTATTTAAGAAGTAGAATAAAAAGGAGAGAAAAACAAAACAAAACAAAATATTACTTAGGCAGCCTAAACCAAGGTTTTGACTCTTTTTTTAAAGTCAGTCTCACCATCTGTTTTTCTGCTTGGTAAATTGGTTTGCAGAACAACATAAGAAACCATTTTGACTTACTGGCTTAATGAACTTCAATCTAACATTGAACATAGCGCTTAAATCACTTCAAGAATATTGGCATATCAGCACACTAAAGAATTGGACAAAGGTTTGCTACTTCCTCTGCAGAGCCATCTTGTGGCACAAAGGAGGTTATATTTGAAAATATTCAAATATTTGGTGGTCACAAGCAGCAGTAGTATGCCACTCCTCACACACACCTCCCCCAAATTAAAAATTACCTCGTGTATAGTGAGCAGATAATTGAGGATAGCCTGCAATTCATCTTCTTTTATTCCATAGTCCTTTAAAAACAAACAGGTTTTAAATACCACCTTTCAAATACAAAAATACTGTTCCCAAAAAAAGCACTAATTTAAGCAATGATTATATAACACAGCAAGTACCACAAGACAAATTCATTTTCACTCGATACTATAACAGCTTCATAGTCAGAAGGTAGATTCTTCCCTGCCCCTAAAAGTACCCACTGAATGCTATAAAAGTGCTTTAAGGCAATTTCAACACAGACATAAAAATAAGATAAATAGTAATATATATAATATATATATAATAATATATATATAATAATATATATATAATAACATAGAGAGCAACATGTTAACTGATACAGTCAATTTGATCCGAGAGCTTCCTATTAATAGAAGAATTAAGGTGGCAAAGAGGATTCAGAAGTAGACCTGGAAGTTTAATTATAAGCCTGTTAGCTATGCCTATATCCACGTTTGCTTATTTTCCACTACAGAATCCCATCTTCAGTTGCTATCAGTTTTGAAGAAATCTAAATAAGTTATGGCATCTATGCTAGGAATATGCCTTGAGGTATATTTTGTGAAAATAAAATAAAAAACAACAGGTTTTGATAACAAGGTCAAGGTAGGGAAAAGTAGCCTTCTTCATTTCTAGGGTTTTTATTTTTTAAAGCAAGTCTTTAATTTCCCAAAAATTTGTACACCATTGTGTACAAATAGACAATTTGCTGAGGAATCAACCACAACCTTTTCTGATGGACACGCTTTTTACTGTTGTGTGGGCCTTGGCTGGAGTATGAGTTTCTTCACAGTAGCTGGTACAGGGCTATGTTTTGGATTTGTGCTGGGAACAGTACTGATAACACTGGGATGTTTTTTTATTGCTGAGCAGGGCTTACACAGAGCCAAGGCCTTTTCTGCTTTTCATACTGCCACACTGGTGAGGATGATGGGGGTGCATGGAAGGCTGGGAGGAGACACAGCTGGGACAGTTGATCCAAACTGACCAAAGGGATATTCCAGATCATATGACATCGTGGTCAGTATATAAAGTTGAGGGAAGCAGGAAGAAGTGGGGGGATGCTTGGAATGATAGTGCTTGGCTTCCCAAGTAACCACTACATGTGATGGGGCCCTGCTCTCCTGGAGATGGTCAAAACATGGAGATGCCTGCCCATGGGAAGGGGTGAATAAACTCCTCGCTTTGGTGGTGTGCACAGCTTTTGCTTTCCTGTTAAACTGTCTCTATCTCAACTCACAACTAGCTTTTGCTCTTCTGAGTCTCTCCCTGATCCCACTAGTGGGGGAGTGAGCGAGTGGCTGTGTGGTACTTGGTTGCTGGCTGAGGTTAAACCACAACAAACCTTTTGAAACTCTACCCAAAACTGTCAAGAAATCAAATACTTATTTATCCAGCAGTAATCATTTCCAAGTTATTCAGTTAAATCTCGACATCGGATAAAAACAACTTAAAAGGGAGAAAAATGCATCTTTAGCACTGCTGACTGTGGCAAGAGGTACAAGAAAAGAAGCATCTTACAGGGCTTTTCTTTCACCTACTATTAAAAAATTCAACATGCTTAAAGAATTTCTTTATGAAAGGAAATAAATATCCCATCATAATTTAAAGTTATCCTACCTTCATCACTAGTTGTTTAATAAACATCAACAAAAATGCTCGTAGGGATAAAATCTCTTTTTGAGTAGGTCGTGGACCATCTGTAAAAGAAACATAGATGTATGAAATACAATTTAACACTTGTTATTAGCATAGAATGCATTTTCACAGAAAGAAAAATAAAAGGTATTTTCTGGGTGAAGAAGGCACAATTCTAAGTAAAGTCATCTCCCCTCTATTTCAGACTACAAAACAGTAATGCATTTTTATCATCTTTTACTAGCAGAATGTCCAACCAGTGAGGTTCTAATAAGGTTTTTATTAAATACAGTTTTCTAAACCCCTCTAAATTCTTCTAATGATTTTACCACTTCGTTGCAGTGCTATGAACCAACTTTATGCAAGGAATAAGACTGATACGAAAACTTTACATCAGAATTTCCACATTTCAAATTTTTGCACTCTACAGTTCTTTTTAAAGTTCTGCTAAAGCTCAAAGGAAGAACTACATGCCATTATTACACACTGGATATATAAACAAAAATCAATCTTACAATGCTACATGTAAAGATTACCTTGAAAGACATAACTTAATTTGTTAATTCAAAGTCAAGAGGACTGGCTTCTGCCACCGCTGTGTAAAGCAGACTTCCACTGAAACATTTTAAATACTCAAACACTCAGTAGTTCCCAGGAGAGAAAAGGTTAAAAAAACAGGTGCAATCAAATGTCAAAGTCAAGTAAAAGTTTTCATACAGAAAGCAAATGAACTGTCACAAATACATTTCTGAGGATAGCTCTTACATTTGCTTTATAGGTTCGCAGTTCTTATGATCTTAATCATCAAGGAAAAGGAAATCAACTCACAAATGAAAGTGATCATCAGTCTGGTTATATAAAGTATAGGCCTACAGGCATATTTGGTTTATGAATAGTTATTTTCAACATAAATTTAAAATAGTCAAATAGTCAAAATAAGCCATTAAACTGCATTAATAAGAGTATCCTACAAGTACACTAGCCTCAATAAAGCACTTCAGAAACTAAGTAAATCCATGTCTTCACTAAAAAGAAAGGAGAAAACACACATGCTTTTGCTTCTTAAAGGATGCAAAATATTATAAAACAATCTTTACAACCATCTAACAGGAAGAGCTGGACATTTTGACAAGTTGGTGGCAGAGAGTTGGACACATCTAAGGAGCACTCACTCCTAACATATCTAGTTCTCTTCCGTCACCTCCTCTCTCTGAAATTCCAGAGCCTTTCATTACAGAAGACAGGAAGACAGTAGAGACATAAGTTATTCTCCCTTTGTTAAGGCTGTGTCCCCAACCCCACAAAACACAGAACAACAACTGCAACAAAAAGTTGTAAAGTCATACTTCCAAACAGCATGAATTCCCTTATCTGTGCCAGTTCCATCTGCACGTGTTTATGTTATGCTGGTGCACGCTTCACATTCCCCAGTTCCTTTTACAATACTGGATTTCTTAGTCAAGCAGCTATTCCTTTTGCTTGTTTCCTTAGGATCAGTATACTTGTTCTGTGTTTCATGACAAGTACTAAACACCTGTTCTAAATTTCTTTTTCTGCATGAGCTCACTGTCTGAATTAAGCATGCTCATTAAGCACTTTTCCAGCAATTCCCTACACCAGTCAGATAGATTCAGTATGCTTGTTTTCAGCTGTATTGCTACTATCAATAGATCATAGGAACACTTAAAAGACTGTCCAGTACTTGACCAAGCTCCATAAAGAGCCCACATTCCCAGGCATGGCTCTACACCTAGAAACATAGAATCAGCCAGGTTGGAAAGGACTTCTGAGATCATCACGTCCAATCCTTGATCCCACTACCACCGTGGTTACTAGACCATGGCACTAAGTGCCACATCCAGTCTCATCTTAAAACACTTATTACTGACTGCAAGTTTCACAGATCAAGAGACTCTCTAACATATAGAGCCACCCCTCCACCTCTCCTAACTTGCCTGTCCCTTCTGAAGAGCTTGTAGCCACCGATGGTAGCACTCCAGTCATGCGAGTCATCCCACCACCTTTCCGTGATGGCGACTACATCACAGTTTTCCTGCTGCACGATGGCTTCCAGCTCCTCTTGTTTGTTACCCATGCTGTGTGCATTGGTGTTCATGCATTTCAACTGGGCTGCTGATTTCACCCTTAACTTGGGCTTTCCACCCTTAGGTTCCCCTCTGGAGAGCCCAATTTCAATCCCTTCCCCCTTCAAACCTAGTTTAAAGCCCTCCTGATCAGCCCAAACAACTTATGGGCTAGAATCCTTTTGCCCTCCCTAGACAGATGAAGTCCAGTCTGATTTGAAGAGATCAGGTATTTGACCTGAGATCATGGAATTTGACCCACGGTCAAAAAACCCAAAATTCCACTGGTGGCACCAATCCTTTAGCCACATATTGATACAATGAGTTTTAATCGTCCTGGTACTCCTTCCATTAATGTCATTAATGTCACCGCTGCCAGCCTGGACTACCAACAGTGGAAAATAATCTGAGGGCCGAATTAGCTCAGGGAGTCTCCTACTAATATCCCTCACCCGGGCCCCGGGAAGGCAGCAGACCTCCCTGTGGGATGGGTCCAGTCGACATACAGGGCCCTCAGTTCCCCTCAGAAGGGAGTCATTGACTACCCTTCTTTTTTTCTTTATAGCTGTGGTTGTAATCTGTCTGGTAGACAAGGTGCAACCAGGAGACCCTCCACACAGATCCTCCTCCTGACTCTCCTCTACCTGATCCTCTGGGTCCAGGGCCTCATACCTGTTCTTTAAGGGCACCCAGGGAGGTGATGGGGGGCGGGAGGGGATTCTTTTACCTCTTTGATCAGGGACCTGTTTCCACTCCCCCAACCTACTTGGTTTGCTCCATCTGCCCGAAGGCAGAAAGGGCAGGGCTTCACCATCTCGTGCTGAACTTCTTTTGGGGGCAAAAGGGTGCAACTCCACCAGTCTATTTCCCTTTTGCTTTCCCTAATGCTTCCTACCCTCTCTACCTCTTCCTTGAGCTCTGCCACCAGGAACAGCAAATCATTCACCTGCTCACATCGTACACAGAGTCCACTCACTGTCCCTGGTACTAACGCCAGGCTCAAACACTCTGCGCAGCCAGAGACCTGAACAGCTGCAGCCATCCTGGTGTCCTTCTAGGGGGGTTCCATCTGTGTGAACACACCCCTTGTGATAACAGCAGCAGCAATGGCTTTCACTTTTTTGGAAATCATTGCTGGTTTTAGTTGAGTTATGGGGGGGGAAAAAAAAATAAATAAAAAGATCACCTGAGAGAGCTGGGAGGTGCCTTGCTAACTGCAGTCAAAAGGCCCCACATCCCTGTTTGCCCACTCCTGTTCGCCGCACTCCCAGCAGCCGTTTAAATCCATTGTGGATGGGCTGGGTTCCACCCCCTAGTCAGCTGACTGGGGGAGGAATTGGGCATTCCCACTGGAACCTGAGTGTATATAATCTTGGGGTCTTGGGACTTCTGGGCCACTCGTCAGATCCAGGGGAGGACCAGAACCTCAACCAGACTGCGAGCACCACTCTTGACCAGACTGTGACCAGCACACTCACCAACAGGTTTTCTTTTCCTTTTACTTTGGACTCAGGGGGACCACGTGCGGCTTAGCACGGGGACCACTGAACACCATTTTGTTCATGCCCCAAGGTGCTGGGTTATACATCTGGGTTTTGTGGGTTAAAACCAATTGTTTGTCCGTATAATTGTATTTATCGTATTATTTTTATTAAATTGTAACTCTGACTTACAATCTCTTTTGAGTTGGGTTCATTTCTCCTGCCAGTTTACCTTTAAACCAGCACAATATGACTTCTGAAGAAATTTCCTTTAGATTGCGAAAAAAATCTTTCAAGGACAAAAGTACACTGTCTGTAACTGTTACAGGGAACCCAGACCATTAAAGGGAAATTATTTCTGGAACATTCACAGTTCTATTCTATACATGGTATACAACACTTCTTAAAAATAAAGATCAGATTGTGAGAGTAAAAATTAATATACATACATACCTATGCCCTTGGGAGTTATACCACTGCGATCCTGAGGGTTCACTACCCAGTAGTAATACTTTAGGGTGTGCATGACCAAAAGTACTGTCCCAACCCGTCGGATTGCTCCATATATGTTAACAGTGGCAATGAACTCAGTAGACAGGTAAGTGTACAGGGTCAGCTGAGCCTACAACATACAATCAGGAGAACAAAAATCACTTTTGTTCCTAAAATACAGCATGTCAGACAAATAAATTCTTAAATTTCATCTATTAAAATGTCTCAGAGAAATAGATTTTCTCTGCACAGTTCAGACACAAAGTCCTTAAAACCTATGCAAATTGATGAAAAATTTTGTTATATTTCTAAAACTGTAGAGTGCTGGTAAGAAGATTTCAAATAGAATCAACTGGTGAGTTTTGACCGAAGTCGTTCACGCTCAGAGAGCAGAGATTTACCAAAATAAAAACACTCACTGTCAATTTAAATGAAGACTTCAAAGCATAACTTGCTCTTTAAAAATTGCTGAGTTTTTGCCAACTAGCCCATCCAAAATTCCCTCTCAGTCTGGGTCAGAGACTCCAGAAGTTACTTACAACTCTCTTCTGCAGAACCCTGCAGGTTTCCAAACTCCCTGAAAACCTTGGGAGTCTGCAAAACTTGACAGCTATTGTCTGAAAACAATTCCTGTATGATTTCTGCTGGGGAGCAAAGACCTGTAACTCTTGGAGTTCAGGCTTAGTTTCAACACTCCCAAATGAATACATCATAACTATCTTATTTAGAAGAATGAGCAATTTTACCTGTGCTGGGATATGAATCCATATTGCAGGATTAAGGAGAACATGATCACACAGCTGCTTCAGCAAGGGCACTCCATTGTGTAAGTTGCTCAGGTATTTTGAAAAGGCAAGGCAAAGTTCTAGAACAGCTCGGGTAACATGGGCTTTGGAAGACTGTAAAAGAAGATCTGCTTAAGGAGAGTCCTGTAACAGTCTAGGAAAAGTATTTCTTTCAAAAAAAATTCAACGCTCATGTAAGACATCAAGAAATATTTGCTTTACCTTTTCTAGGCTATATCCTATCACAAGGAAGCCTTTACAGGAAAGCATCTGTTCTTGCATAGCAATAGAGTTCTTCAATAACTCCATGATGAATGCTAATAAAGTAGAACTGGAAAACATGGTTTAGTAAACAAAAACGTTCTAAACATTTACAACAAGACAGAAAATATTTCCAAATTAACACTTCCATCACACAGCCCAGAGATACATTCAATGTATTACATAAATGCTCAATTCAGAACTATTAAAACAAAAAGCAAGACTAAATTTTGAAAACTGTAACTTCTTGCTTTTTATTAATATTTTTCTAACTTGAAATCCTGGACTCTAAAACAACCGTGCAATAGCAAAATTCTTCTGAAAATACATTCTTGCAGAAAGGCAACACTTAACCTTGTACTTCTCTCTGCTTCGTATTCCACTTACAGACTTCTGCAAGATCAGTAACAAATGCCATTCTGCTTCCTATGGATTTCAGATGAGCAGATATTTTTCTAGACAAAGCTTTATTATTGATTCAAGCTAATTTAGCTCTGTGCTGCTGCCAGAAGGAATGTTCCTGTCCCGCCTCTCGTGTCACAGCACTAATGCCTATGGATCAAGACCTCGGCCAGCTGAAAACCCCTCTATTGCTGGGCCAGTTTGCAACTAAAGCAAATCCCTGACTTATCACACAGATGCCCAAGCCTAAGTCAGCTCAGGAGACTTCCAGGCATGTCCAAATAGACTGAAGGAACATTGTGACCACTGCTTCTTAGCAACAATACGGATATAGTTCATCTTTAAAAAGCCATGAAACTACAATTGCAACGAAACAAAGCAAACTACACCAGAATTCTAAAAAGCAATCCCCTTGTTACCATTACCATCTCTAACTTAGGAGCTCCACCAGCTTCTGTACCTGGATGTTCAGAAGTTGGATGTACTTGAAACAGAGTTCTAACCACAGAAAAAGCCTGGCAGTAACCCTAAGTAACAGTACCTTCCAAAAAGTCTGAAGGTTAAAAAAAAAATAAAATTCCAAGCAATGACTGAAAAAACTCATCCTTTCTGGAATTCCTCTTGAAGCCTTCCCTAGTGAATTTTCTCCATGACAGGAATAAGCTCAAAAGAATCATTCATAATTCTCCTACACAAAAAACCATAATGTATAAAATGTGCACATTTTGGTTCCGTGTGAACTTTCACAGAACATTTGGTGCAAACAAGCACATCACTTTGAGGTCCTGCCTGTGGCAAGGCCACCTTTTTGTTGTTAGACATAACTCACTGTATGAGTTTGCATATGCAAACTACTACGCCATTTAATAAAGCAATAGGTAATTTCCTTTACTTACAAAGAAACAAAGAACAGGACACAATAAGTACATTCACTCACCAAACAGTTGTGTCAATGTGATCCGAGGAATATTGCCTGTAGTCTAACTGTGCAAAGAGAGGGAAAAGCACCTGCACTCCTCCAATGGAGTGCAGGGCACTTTGGATAGAGTGCGTTAAGACTGCTTTCACATCCTGAGAAAGAAGAAACAAGAAATATTGAAACCTCCTTCAGGAACTGTTAAGAAGTTCGTTAAAAATAGTTTCTAATGTCTTCAATATAAGAGCTGTATTATTGCCAAATAAAAAGAAACAGCAAGAACAACAAACTGGCTGCCACAGCCATGATAAACATCCAATCTGCCTGACCTACTGCTCTAGATACAGTCTACAGTGGAGATCCTCAGATGAATACAAGGTGGCTTGTAAATTCTAAAACAACTCTCTAGTAACAGGGAAACTCTAGAACAGAATACATGAAAAGGTTCTGACAATTTAACAGATGAAGGCATTCAAGGCATAAGGAAGAAAAGCATTTCATATCAACAGGGCAAAGGATAGGAGATAGGCAACATCTGTAGGGGAGGGAACATGTCAGAAACGAGGAAGAAAGATTATTCTTAAAGCTCACACAGCCTTTGTAATATTGACTTTTTTTGGTTATAACTTTACACAGAACAAACTTTTTTCTTGGGATTCTTAGGCATCCACTTTAGTTCAAGGAACGGGAGGTAGCAGCAGGGCCAACCCAAAAAACCCCAGCTTATAAGGAATTCCCAATCCTATCCAAACCCCTATAAAAACTTGATTTTAGGTTTTCAAAAAAAATCATCAATATACTCAAAAATCTATGAAAATGTTGACATACCTGCAGCATGAGGGCATGTGGTGAATGAACAAAAATAGAAGGGTTATCCTTAGGGGATGACTCTAGACACAGTTGTGCATCTGTAGCCCTTGGATTGTACATAAAAGCAATAGCATTGGATAGTTTGCCATCATATAACAACAATTTGTGATGTTCATCGAGGAAGAGATCACTTTCTGCCTTGAACTTGAATGTTCCCTGGATTGGGAAGCAGGGTTGAGTAAGGAAAAAAAGAAAAAAAATTAGGTAACACACATAGAAGATACAGTTCAGAACATGACTATTGCCAAAAAAATGACAAACACTGCTTCTTTAATCTAGAAGTATTTAATAAAAAAGGGGTCTCAATAAGAACATTGAGTCAAAGTCAATTTTACAGAATTAAAATTGCAGAATTTTTTGGACCCCTGAAGAGTGTCATTGCCAAAATGTGGGTAACGTAAAAGAAACACATTAGCTTGGAAACAGCACGACTGTCAGCAATGTTCACTCAGAAGGAACTAATAATTGAGGAACAGATAGAATAAAACCATCTTTTTTAGCTTATGTTTGTACAGCTGCTAGGGAATAACAGTCTTCAATTAGTGCCCCTCAGGCTAAGACAAAACAAATAATAAATCACTGCAACAAAACTAATCCTCAGCACTAACTTCACATGTTAAAAACACCCAACTAGTACAAGCAACTATAAAGCTACATTTCTAAAACAAATACATCATACTTCATCCAAAGTTTTCAACCTCAGTGAAAAAGCAAACCTGATCAGAGATAACAGGGGTGTTTTCCCCTCTCTCAATCACCAACACTGAAATTTTGAGATGCAAACAGGAACACCATTCTTTTTATCTTATAAGAAAATAAATAATTGAATCAATGCTTAGTTGTAGTCTGTGAGGCAATATATAGGTTTACAGAGGAAACATGGAAGAGTTTACACGTTACAATGATGTTACAATGCCACAACATTCTTAAAACCCACCACAGTCTTAGTAAAATTAAACTTTTAATAGTCAATTCTAACATACCTTATACCCCAGACCAAGCTGATAAATAGCAAAGATCTGAGCAGCATTGAGAGCTTCACTAAAAAGGTAAACAGATGTCATTTGCCCACAAAACACTCGATTGGCATCTGCTGTTTCTGAAGAACCCAGGAAACATTTGTCAAATGTCTGAAAATAAAACAGAACCCAGTAACAGGGTTAATCTATGCTACACAAACAAATTATACAAAAAAATACACATTTTCTTGGGGAATATTTTTTTATATAAACAAGTATTTGAGGGTCTCAGCAGAAACAAATTTAAAGTTCTGAGATGTATAAAAGCACAATTTACCCCTCTACCAAAAAGTTACTATTTTTATTTCAACATTTTTTAAAAATGCATGAAATGGGGGAGGTTTAGTAACAAAATGGAAAAGAATAATTATATAATCCATCAATATGATCAACTAACCATAGGTATTAATGCACAGGGATTACTTACATCACTGGTGTTGACAAACCATGTTATTTCCCCATAAGATGCCAGTTCCCCATTGACATAACATCGAAGTTCACTGTTCTTCCACCGGTTGTAGATGTGCACTATAGTAACCATATACCACTAAACAATAAGAAAACAATTGACATAATTCTACAGATACCTAAAGAAGGTTTACCATTCAAGTGGGGCGTAGTAGAGTAAATTTACGAGAAATAAGTTGAGACCGACAAACGTATTTGAAGTAGAAAAGATTAATAAGTCACTAGTGAGTTTTCTTGCATTGCTATGTCAAGGGATATTATGCTATTTTTTCCACAAAAAGATGACACAGAAGCTTAAAAGATATTTATGGCATATAACTTAAAAAATCTTTATGGCACTGCTGAACCAAACTTACACTGAAACCACTGTGTAAATAAGTTCTAAGCTAGGTTACTCATAGCATGATGGACTGCTACAAATGTCATTCCAAAAAGCAAGGATGGCTCCAGACTAAAGCCTTTCAAAGGCTGTGCATGTCAAATTATCACAAACAGAATCCATATTTACAGCAAAGGATTACTGATAAGAAATTCCTGAGGAGGTCTGTTCTCCCACAAAATGTTTACACCAGTTGCTCCAGAAACATTAGCAGAATATCTAACTGAAAAAGGAGATATTCAACACTGTATAACACTATTTAATAGGCAAGACAGCCTTGAATATCAGCAATAAAATCAACTCACATTTTATTTCTTACATTTAAAAAGATACATAGAATATAGCAGCAAATGCAAGGAGACTGCTTGCTGGACAATCTGGATGAACACAAAGCATAACATTCTTTCAAGAATGATCTGTTTTCTACCACCTGTAAGACCATCAAACTCCTATTAACGGTCTTTGCTTGATTAAGAAAACTAAATGTGGGTTAGTAAATGTGTTCTCTTAAAATAAAACTGCATTTGCCCACACGGAGTAAGTGATGATATAAAGGGGAGCCTTAGCAAAACCTTTTAGAAAAAGGAGAAGAGAATGTCTGGAGGTATGAGAAAACAAAGAAGGAAAAAAACCAATCACAAGCATTTTCACTTTCAAGCTGTGTCTATGTACTAAGAATTCTCAGAGAACTCACAAAAATCTCAAAAATTCACAAAACGTCTAGTAAGCTGTGCTTTTCTAGCTGTCTTATACACTGCATAATTAAAAAGAAATAAGATTTCAGAACATAAATTTGTTTTGCTCATTCCAATGTAATTTTTGTTGTACAGAAAGATGAGTCTAATCAATAGTTACAACAGACACTCTCAGGCTACAATTTTAAATTCATTAAACCTATTTGAAAGATTTTATTACCATTACTCACCTTTTGTGGTTTGAAATCAAATTTTACACAGTGCTGGAAACCTTTTCCCTTCGATTTTATGGATGTTACAATCAGGCAGCCTCCAACAAAGTGAGCAGAATAACCAAGTCCTTTGTTTGTTCGAAAACTGACAAATTAGAACAAAATCAGCACATACACAGATGGATGCAGAAATCATTGAACAATGAACAGAAAATAAACATCAGAAATGTGGTTTTATATAGTACTCACCAATATAAGTAAGGCTTATCCTTATCCACATTTATATTATTTACAGGATCCATTCTTAGCCAAGTGTGGAAAGTAAATCCATTCTGGTATGGCCACTTGGCTATAGGAGGTAAGGCAATAGCCTAAAGGAAGCAAAAAGTTTTCATGGAGAAAGATCAACATCACAACAGTAAAAGTATACAGATAAAGACTCTACAAATGTATACTGATACACATACACACACTGCAGATGTGTACACTTTTCTCTATGCTTAAAAAAGATCTGGCCCAACTTGTGTTTTTTGTAATTGTTACGATATTTAATTCATCTAAATATTTAAAAACTGGTCTTTATGTCTCAAAGAAGATTATTAACAGTAAGTTAACCTTTAAAACTCAAATTCTTTAGTTGAAGACAGAGTATAATAACTTCTCAAAAGGCAAATTTAAGTAGATTTGGTTTTGTGGTAACCTGACAGAATAATCAGATTTATAAATTTAACTTCACATAGTGTTGGTATTTAGAAAAATAACCAATTATGAAAGAAAAGCTGTGCACATCTCACTAAACAGATTCTTTTCTCTCTTGAAACTCATGTCTACATAGATTTCCAGTGAGAAATATGACAGAATCATAACCTTCCTTAAAAGAAAGTTAATACAATCCCCACCAGTCAAAATCCTCATCTCAAACGTGGGCTTTGTTAGCCCAAAAGCTCCTAAATTACAAACTGTATGTTGGTACCTTTTGTTTTAAACAGCTGGGTTTTATTGTTTGGGATTTTTTTGTTTGGTTACAGGTTTTTTTTAACATTACTATCAACTTTCCACTGTTTTGCTGTACAGATTTGCAATACACACTTCAACTAAAACTGCCATAACCTCTGATCAAAGATGCTGTCAAGATGATCAATACCAATGAACAAAAAAACATCAAAGAACTCAAGTGTTGCCAGACTCCTTATTATGCTCCCCTGATCCATTCAGCTACTCCTGTCCAAAGAAAATGCTATAAATCCTTCTCTATACCAGTCAACTAATCAGTCTGCATGTCTTTGAGCCCAGCTTTTGGGAACTGGTAGGAGAATCACTTGATTTAACTCACAATGGATCTTGGAGTAATTATAATAAATACTTAATTTCTTAGACTTCTAAATTTAAAAATATATAAGAATATTCACATTAAGGTTACTGAGGCACCCCAATACCACATATGGTTCAAGCACTCAACATAATTAATAGAAGTTAAATACAAAAACATTACATGAATATCCTAAAGAAACAAAAACATGTCTGTTTATTGCCAAGTTCTGTTGCACATGATAAAACTGCAGAAACATTTTCCTAATAGTCTGCATTTTTCAGTCTCAAGTTTTCATTTTAAAAAAAATTCATTACGTCATCAAGTTGGTGAAATGTAATCTCAAGCCACCAGGCTGAAAGGTAATGGGTCTATGTGAAGAAAACTGGAAAGAGTCATCTGATAAATCTTATTCAAATCTTGTTCTGAATTAAGCATGAAATTTTGAACATAATTTTTCATCCTACAATTTCAGAAGCAAAAGTGTTGACATACTTGAATTCCTACAGAGGATTTTGCACAGAGCTTTCCAACTACCTATTTAGATTCAAACTCTTTTTCAAGTGAAGACCACAGAACTTAAAAATTAATTGTTCGACCACTTGAACAATTACAAAAAGACTAATCATGGCTAAATTTAATCTTTTTCAGTATCGTTCAGCATATAAATGTCTAGGATCTATGTTTTCTCAGAGAATTCTTCTAACCACTATATGTTATTCACATCATCCGATCATTAGAAATAATTATAAATGGTAGTTCAATACTTTTTGTGGTTTCACTAGCAAAGGTAGATGTAAGGCTGTATTGGGTATGTGTGGCAAGGTTTTGGTAGTGGGAGGCTACAGAGGTGGCTTCTGTAAAAAGCCTCTAGAAGCTTCCCCCATGTCCAACAGAGTCAGTGCTCCAAGATGGACCCACCGCTAGCAAAGGATGAGCCTGTTGGTGATGGTACAGCACCTCTGGGATAAAATATTTAACGAGGGGGAATGGCAACTTCAGCTGGAAAGAGGAGTGAGAATTGAGAAAGAAACAGCTCTGCAGACACCAAGGCCAGTGCAGGAGGAGGTGGAGGAGATGCTCCAAGCACCAGAGCTGAGATTCCCCTGCAGCCTGTGGTGCAGACCACAGACAGGCAGCTGTGCCCCTGCAGCCCGTGGAGGTCTGCAGTGGAGCAGAGATCCACCTGCAGCCCATGGAGAAGCTGGTGGAGGCCCAAAGGAGGCTGTAAACCCGTGAGAAGGCCATGCTGGAGCAGGCTCCTGGCAGGACCTCTGGTCCCATGGAGAAGCCCACACTGGAGCAGGTTTGCTGGCAGGACACATGACCCTGTGGGGGACCCATGCTGGAGCAGCCTGCTCCTGAAGGACAGCAGTGCGTGAGAAGGACCCACACTGGAGAAGTTCATGAAGGGCTATCTCAATAGGTGGAACTCCAGAGGAAGACTGTGAGGAGGAAGGAGCAGCAAAGACAATATGTGATGAACTGACTGCATTCCCCACTTCCTGTCCCCCTGAGCCACTCAGGGGCAGGAGGCAGAGAAATCAGGAGTGAAGTGGAGCCTGGGAAGAAGGAAGAAGTGCAGGGGAGGTGTTTTAAGATTTAGTTTTTATGTCTCATTACCCCATTCCAATTTGATTCATACTAGACTAAATTAATGTCCTCAAGTTGAGCCTGTTTTGCCCGTGATGGCAGCTATTGAGTGATCTCTCCCTGTCCTCATCTCAACCTACAAGCCTTTCGTTGTATTTTCTCTCCCCTGCCCAAGAGAGGAGGGGAGTGATAGAGTGGATTTGGTGGGCACCTGGCATCCAGCCAAGCTCAATCCACCAGAAAGCCACTCTCACACATACTGGATACTAACACAAGCACCATTCCTATCGAAACACGAGGGGGGAAAAGCAGGTAGATTTTCCTTGCAACAAGATTTAACTGAATCAGTCTGAAAAAAATAAAAAAATCAAAAAAAGCAGCCTCATTTACATCCATTCTTTGTGTAATACTATTTGTCCTTCTATAGTGATATTGCACATCTCTTATAAGCACGATTTATTCAGGCACAATGCAGAGAAAAAAATCTGGTTAAAACTCCTATGACAATGACAGATGAGACAAAGAACACCACAAATGAAAACAACCAATGGCCATAATAGAAAAACAGATGAACAAACAAGAGACTTAAAATATCTACATACTGCAGCACTTTTTCCTGGAAAGTTGAAGAAGGCATCAGGTCCATACTTCTGAGGCATGTGTTTTAACACAGACAGTAACTTCCCAGCATGCGGTGGCTGACAAAGAGAATTATCACACTTGTAAATAAATAAAACAAACCCATAAGAAATACTATAAACACACAAAAAATTAATTTTAAGACATTTTAAAACTTTAAGACAATTAACTAGGTAACTTAAGTAGGGACTTGAAGACCAGAGCCACTTTCACCCAGCACAAACTAAACTGACCCTCAATGTTGGTTCCTCCCTCTATCTGTTCATTCCCATCAGCAGTCTGCGTGACTTTGCAGTAAGCTGAAGAAAATTAACTGATTCAGAAGAAAACTAATTTAGGAAAAACAAATGCAAACTAATTTTTAATTACAGCTGTTCTGGATTGTGACGGTAGGAAACCCATGCCAGCACAAGGGAGATGGGGAATTGCTAGCAAAAGGAGGACCTGGAGACAGGACTATTTTCATCAGGACTACGGTCATGAACAACATTAAACTGACTTGCAAGCCCATGGAGAAAGATTAAATTCTCAAAGGCAGTTTGGAGCACCTAAACTGAGTGCTCAGTGTGAATACTTAACACCTTCCCACCATCCTAATTCGGTACTGATTTTGTTGTAATACTCAGTAACTATAAACTCCAAATCAAGTATATGAGCTCACAACAACAGAAGTACAGCAAATACTGCTAACAGTCCCAGGACAATTTTGTGTGCCTTCTTTCATCACAACGCAATCTTCTAGGAGATCTATTTTTAAACTACAATTTTATAATTCCGATATTTTCTTGAAAGTGCCCTTTTTTCCCCTCTTGTAAACCTTTGAAAACTAAGCATTGCATGATGTGTTACAAGTATTTCAAATGTACCAAAACTACAGTCAGTTAAACAGGGCTTCAAGAATCTGAATTCAAACTGAGGAGGAAATGCTGAGAACTGCTTAGATATCTTCAGCGCTATACAATTTGACCAGGTAATTTGTGTAGTAGCAAAATACTTGGTATCCTTAAAGCACCGCTGATTTTAAGATTTATGAAGTTGTACAACTCCTTAGCAATGCAACAGTGGCATTTTTCTCTTCCTTTACTCTGTATTGAGTCTTTAATAAAGAAAGGAAATTAAACGCAAATAGCAGAGAGAGAGGAAATGAAAAAGTTAATGTTAAAGAGGCCACTTTAATCTATGGTTAAATATGCTCTGTATGTTCAATTAAGTTTAAACCATCTATGAAATTACGAGTATTTTTATTTAAGCAGGTTAGGATCTCCAAACTTATTTATTTCAAAGGGTCTTTTAAAATTTGCCGTATTATGTGTGCATACTTGCTGTTATATTGAATACTTTTTTTTAAAACCATTTGAAGTCAACAGAGACACTGTGCTACCTTTTCTCTACACTAGGTAGACTATTTAGAGATAACAGGAGCTGAATTAAAATTCAAATCAGGTAAAACGATTGTTAAAATAATTTCCAAGTCCAGCAAAACAATTGTGTGTTAAACAAAACTTTCTCCAGTGGCCTCTACAACATACACATTTTTACTTTAGGGAATGAGGTTCTCAACAGTAAAAGGAGACCCTCTTCTCCCTTTCTGTTTTACACAGGAACAGGAGAAAAATGATATAATTTTTCAGTGGAATTTATTTCCTTCCATTCAATTTCTGCCAAAAATTCTCATTTTCCTAACTGGATAAGTTTTTTCAATCTTCAGGTAAAGTAGGGCAATGTGAAAATATGAGCAGATGGAACTGCCTCTGTAGGCATTTTTAATTTATTTCTCTCTCATGACTTAAAATAAAAAAATATTAAGCCTTTTTCCTTCAATTTTACATGCCTGGAATCACAAAAATAAAATCATGTGCATAAAAACACTTGCTCAGAGTCATCATATTATTCGCAGGTCTTCAGAAAGACCAATCCAGTCCACAGATCCGAGAAGAAATTTAATTTCATCACTATTCTACTCTCTGTATTTTAATTGCTTGCAGGTAAAATGGTTCATTGATATAGTACAAGAAAGCTTCCTGTATTTTTGGTACATTCAAAATTTGTTTATTATAAAGTTTATGAACAAGTCCTAACTTGTGAACATTAAGAAAAACATAAGCAACACCACAAAAATGGTTTCAGTTTTGTGTTTTCTTTTACCCATCTCCCTTTTTCTCCTTGAAGCTTGCTGAAGAATAACTTTAGCTCTCGAACTGTCAAGTTATAGCTGGCCAACACACCCAGCATATCTACTAAGAGATCTGAAAAGGAAAAAGAACAGCAACATATAAGTGCTTGATAAAACGCAGTGTCAAATTTCTATCATTTAACTAATGTGTCCATGAGGTTTTACGTAGAAGAAACACAGTTTGAGTCATACACTGGGTAAAACTGTACCTGCAATCATGTTGTCAGCTCTGTCAATCCTCTTGAGCACCTGTTCAACCAGCCCCACTTCCGTGCACGCCTGTAGATTGCGGATACTTTTCTTTAGGATTGCTGTAAACATGCTCCACACCTCGGCCTGGCAGGTCACATCACATTTATCCAGTAAGTCCAACATGCAGGTGATGCCCTCTACTTCTTGGATGATAAAGTTCATTTCCAAGTCAAATTGGCCTCCGACGAGCTTTCAGACAAAAATATTTAAAAAAAAAAAACTTCAGACAACTGTATCAAAGTGCTATTCCATGTTTGAAGTTATTCATTCTGCAAGAAGAAAACTATCAAAGAACTAGGTTAAAAAAAAAAAACATAATGAGGCCAATATCAATATATTGTCTCATTTTTCTTCTGTTTTAATTTCTATTAAGTAACAAAGGTGCTCCTAAGGTGTCACTTACAATCAGACAATGGCTGTAGAAAAACATTTGGGTAGTTTAAGATACAGATGTCCTGAGCTGCCCCAAGACATCAAGTGAGTGTTCTAAAACAGGTGAGAGTGCCAAAGCAGCCTAGATTCCTTAAGTGGCCTGGAGTGCCCTAAGAGCTTTCTCCTTCGCATGAGTTTAACACTCCTCAGGTAAGAGAGCAATTCTAGCCAAAAGGAGCTGATGCACATCAGAAATATTAGCACTTATGAACACCCAAGAGACATTCCTGCGATACTGAATAAAGCTGGTTAAGTAGGAACTGCCAGATTAATTAGCACTCACAGGTAGTAAAAGGAAGCAAAGGCCTGCTATATTTGCATGAATGTGGAAGAGCAGCATCGTTCCAAGTCTTTGACAATGCTTTGGGTATGATACTTAAATCCTGTAGTATTTCAGGTCTCCTAGAGGCATGCCTTATTTGAACATACACTCAATAACTAACCACATATGTGTGTGCCAAGGAGGTGGAGAGGGGAAGGAAATAAACTGCTCCAATCGTTCATCTACTCAATAAAACAAAAATTCCAACTGAAAGAAAGATGCATTGTACTAACTAAACTCCTTTATCCCAATTCCCTCTCTCCGCTCTTTGAAGTTCTCTTGGATTTTAGAACTGTAGTAACCTTAAAAATCACAGAATCACAGAATATGCTGAGTTGGAGGTAACCCACAAGGATCACCAAGTCCAACTTCTGGCCCTGCACAGGACCATTCCCAAGAGTCACATCATGAGCCTGAGAGTATCATCCAAATGCTTCTTCAACTCTGTCAGGCTTGGTGCTGTGACCACTGCCCTGGGGAGCCTGTTCCAGTGCCCAACTACCCTCTGGGTGAAGAAACTTTTTCTAATATCCAACCTAAACCTCCCCTGACACAACTTCAGGCCATTCCCTTGGGTCCTGTCATCGGTCTCCACAGAGCAGAGATCAGTGCCTGCCCCTCCTCTTCCCCTCACGAGGAAGTTGTAACTGCCTTGAGGTCTCCCCTCAGCCTCCTCTTCTCCAGGCTGAACAGACAAAGTGCCCTCAGCCGCTCCTCTTATGGTTCCCCCTCAAGGCCCTTCACCATCTTCATCGCCCTCCTTTGGACACTCTCTAATAGCTTAGTGTCTTTCTTATGTTGCAGTGCCCAAACTGCCACAATATTCAAGGTGAGGCCATGCTTGCCAAACTACCCATTATATACCAGCATACAAACAGGAATGCAGACAGCATCAACCCAAATTATCAAAATGGACTCATGTTTAGAAGTATTTCAACTCGTTCTCACTTCTACAAATTTGTTTAATAAAAGACATTATTTCTGTCCTAAGTGGTGTTCCTTTCACAGGTTTTGACCATTAACAGTTTCAGTGCTGTCACTGTTGAAGTCATACCATATCAAAACTGCCCCAAAATGCACATACTAACTTGCTTCCATATTAGCTCCAACAGCTTCTCTCAGCTAGTCAGGATCCAAAGATAAACTTACCCAATGGAACAGAATATATGCTCTTTATTAACCACTGAAATTACCATACATTTTCTTCAAGTGTCTAAATCTTGTCACTTTGAAGAAGCAATCTTTGGACTTCTGGGCATAAATCAGTAATGCCAAACATCACAAGAAGCAGAGAAAGTTACTGCTTTTATGACAGAATAGACAATGTCTCACGGCAACAGTTTCTAAACAGTAATTTACAATTTTCCATTTTCTCCCCTCTTGGTCTTGAAAAATAATTATACAATTTACTATCAGATGCTTCCTGAATATCTAGGGAAACCGTAGGAACTGAATGGGGAGACTTGAATTATATTCCCAGGTTCTCTATATCAACTCATGCTGTCAACTCAAACAAATCTATCAAATCATTACCATTCCCCAAGCCTTAGTTTTCCCCTTCCAAAAGATGGAGCAGAGGCCTACCTCAAGAAAGCTCTGTAAAGCCGAATTCAAGGGAGAATGCTGAACAGAATGAATTAACACAATTATCTCAAAACAAAGGCAAATGAAAGAGAACACCCTCCTTAAATAAAACCTGAACAGAGCATTTGAAAACATAATACATAACCAATGTTACATTTCATTTTACACTAAATTTATCCTCTACAAAACTGAGGTATTCCTCAAGAAGCTGCTCTCCTTCTTACCATGAAGAAGAAAAGAAAATACAGCATTCTGTGTAGAGAGAGAACAGCTGAAGGTTAAATTCTAGTCACAAACCACCTGCTAATTCTTAACAAGAAATTCAACTCTTTATGCATTTGGTTTTAACTATCAGCCAACATTCAATTATCACACCAAAACCATATACAGCAACTAGAGGTGACCTTACCTTCACCCTATAGTCTACACCACCAATCTTTCATTTTTGGCTAGATACACTATTATCAGTAACCACCCATCCAGGAAGCTGTCAAATTAAGTTTCCAATCTAATCTGCAAACACAAGCATTTCAGCAAGTACCTTCCAGAAATAATATGCTATGGTAAAAAAAGTAATTCCCATTTTAACACTTCCTTTAAGGGAAGTGAGGACAAAAAACATTACCCAGAGAAAGCAGAATACCCAAGGCCCAGTGCAGCTGATGTACTATATGTATGCATCCCCATTAGATACACATAAGCACACACACATCCCCCCCAGTATGTCATATTAACCCTTTCTAATGGTGATTTGAAGCTGATCAACCTTCCAAACACAAATTTGTTTCCAATGACAGGGATCATAATCCAGGTCCACGCGTTGGCTAGTTATTATCTGAGCTGCAGTAATGGCTGTGCACAGCAAAATGTAATCTTCCCAAATGTCACAGTAAGTTATGAATATCTGAGCAGCTTAATGCACCTTACTAGCCATGAAGTGTGAGAATGTAATCTTATTACCTTTTTTATGGTTGTATTTTTTTGAATAATGTAGCCTTTGAACTGATGTATAGTCTTTCCTTGCACTTTAGCATGATTTGGTCTCCTATGTCGCACAGTACATTTTTCAAAATTCTCCAATTCAACGTATTTTAAGTCCTATGCTGAGCTGCATAAACAATCTTTATAGCAACCTACAGGGTGGCATAACGTTTTCTTTCTTCAGCATGTAGAATTAAGTTTAAGCTTACAGGAATGGCTTTAAAGGGCAGTATTCAAATACATCCTCACAAATTTTAGACTTTGCTAGCTATATTTACCTTTAAAAATATATATAAACTAAGCCAATAGCTCAAGCTTTTTCGTAAAATGTTTCTACATTTGGCTGACTGAGAACAGGGAGCAATTTTTTACCACACATGCAGAGAGTGTAATTTTTTTTTCCTTTAGAGAATTAAACTAATAAGAAATCAACATAATAGCACTAATTTTAAGTATAAAGTAGCATTGCAACACTTCTAAAGAGAAGCAAAAAGGCAACTGAAACACACAAAACCTCTCTTTGCCAGGAAGTGATCAAGATATAAAAGAGATGGTGCACTGCTTGGGTGAGTAACTACCAAACTATGGCATGCAGAAAACAGATTAGAATAAGCTCATTCAAGGTCCACTTTCCTCAAAGATCATGATCTAGATTATTAATCTAATTTAAATTATTTCTCCCACTAACAGACGTAAAATATTTCACAAGCTTGTAAGAAGACGTGAGAAAAGGTATTTTAATGACCTATAATACACACACAAAAAAAAAAGCAACTAAGTCCAAAATGAGCATTTCTCCTGGAAAAGCCAATTTCGCTATACTTGGGAGAACTACAGGGCTGGATCTTCTCATTTTTACCTCAAACTTCCAAAAAAGACTTAACTTCTACAGAGTTTCCTCATCCTTCTGGTTGTTAGATAACCTAGACACCAAGTACTTGTTTCCTAAAGCCAGGATGAAGGACTATCAACCAAACTGTGACCTCCCTTTACCTCAAGACAATGATTCTGTAATCCCAGAATTGCTTCTTTAGAACGTCGAAAACAAGGGGTATGGACAATGCCTATCCAGTGGGAAACATCTATCCCATGAACTAAAAAAAACACAGTCAAACAGGCTGACTCTATCCCAGTGAAAATTTTAAAATTTTATGCTTAATAAGAACCTGCAAAGCTGCACGTAAAAAGCTGATAAAAGCCAAAAATCTTCTATTCATAGAATTAAGATACTTACACAAGATAAACATGAAGAACAATGTGCTGAAGCTAAACCAATTGCTACTTCAACAATTAAAGGTTTTATATACGCCCTACTTTTTACCTCTGTTCACAAAATAACCATGTTATCCAAAGCGGTTCTATTCTTAATGCAATTTTACATCATGTCAGACAACCCAAGGCTAAAAAAAACCCAAACAACCACAAAAAACCCCAACCAAACAAGAAAACCCTGTGGTTTTCAACCCTTGATGACCAAGTCTAAATGCATCTTCTGAAAAACACAAACAAGATGGATTCATTTTAGCTATAATGTTCCTGAGTAACAACAAATAAAATATTCTTTGCCTACATTTTTTCTTATCTTCCACCAAAGACATAATTCACCTCCTTAAGTCCATCCCCTTTCATGTATTCAGAAACTCAAAACAAATATTATTGATCATCAAAAATGCATGCCAAAGATTAGGGAAGTATCAGAATTAAAATCTCTTTAGGGTAAGAGTATCACAGGATTGTGGGTGATCCCAAGCTAGTCAAATCCTCTAAGGGCACACAATAAACAGCAAAAGTCAGCACCATGGTACATATCCCGGGTGTGATAAAAAGGTGGTTGTGATTTGGAAAGGCTTCTAAAGAACAGAAGAGGAAAAACATGGAGAAAGAGAATAACTCATACATACTAATTTGCAGCAATCCATTTTCTTCCCTTCACCCCCTCTTTTCCATGCAGCCTTTTCTATCACTAACACAACACTTGGAGGTGAGAACACATTAAAATCTGAGTCCTAAGAAGATTTAGCAGGAAAGCCTGTTGATAGTTTGGATAAGTATATCAAACAGTGACACTAGCATGAACATCAAGTCAGTGAAATCATGACAAACAGGGCTCAGGCCCAGGGAGGTTAATAGGGAGGTAAAAAAGTAGAAAAAGCCTGGATGTGAAA
This sequence comes from Corapipo altera, assembly GCF_003945725.1. Classification (NCBI taxonomy): domain Eukaryota; kingdom Metazoa; phylum Chordata; class Aves; order Passeriformes; family Pipridae; genus Corapipo; species Corapipo altera. Next base: position 5,291,321 of record NW_020884908.1, read on the forward strand.
AAAACAGTAGAAAAACTAGACAGATCACAAAGAGCCACGCAAGAAAGGCAAGATCATAACCTTCCAGCAAGATGGAGGTGATCTAAAGCCACTTGCTACCTCAGCACAAAGTTTTAAAGTAAAGTGAGACCATGAATTTGCAAGTGACTTTCACAGAAGGAAAGATTCTGCTCCAGATTCTTCTTTACTGTCCTGTTAAATCTTGCTCCAACTCTGGACTTACTGTCTCCCAAGTTAAAACAAAACTAAAAACAAATCAAAAACCAAAACCCATCAGACAAAGAGTAAACAGGTATTTTTTGAGCAGAAAACCACAAACTTCTCCTTTTGATGCCTCAGGCTCAAGTCACCAATTTCTACCCATCCAACACTACCCAAGTTATACTCCAAAAAAAGAATACTAACAGTACTAAACCACTCTGCTTTATAAGGGAAAAAAAAAATGTTACAGAAGAAAGACAAAAAATTATTCTTAATTAGCTGCTTTGTATATATTGCAAAGTTCCTAACAAAGGCTACACCCTCATTTAACTGGCACATAAGAAATCCATTTTAAACCAGGCATATCAACAGTGGCATTGCACACCAACACTGCACCTCCTTTAACCTCGGTGCATTTATGGGATTCTGTTCAATACTGTTATTAACTATGATCAAAGCTGGATCATTCAGGAAAAAAAACATTACCATTGCTTCCCTGCATAGGGATGCAACAGAAATGTTCTGTATTAAAGTAAGATTTCTTCAAATGTGTCTCTTGTTTGGAAAACTGCCTAAAAGTAAATCTAACAAGCCCCCATAAGGTGTTAAGGGTCTACTGCTGCCACCTAATGTTGTATTTGAGACTGTTAGCTCAGCATTACACACTTAATACAAAGCCTCAGCACAGTATCATTCTCTTGCTCCCCAAGACACCTTTGCATCAGCAGCTTATACCTCGTGCTCTGTCACAATGAAGAAAAAAAGCTGTATCTCGAGGAAATAAGACAGGATAAAATTTCAAAGCAGCAGAAGAGTTTACTTTAAAGTCTTGCTTTCTATAAAACCAGAGGTTCTTCACCTTTGCAAAAGCAACGACAGAAGGCACACAGTTTACCCAATTTACACAGGAAAAAGTAGCAAACATCTCCTACCCAGTTAATCTGAGACACAAATCAGTTGATTAACACTTTTCTTTAAAAATGCACTGAGTTATGCATACATGAGAATTACTCTCTCAGCCAAAATAACAAATGCACAAAAGCAAAATTCTAGACCATGTAGGTACAAATACATCTGACATTTACCTGTGGGTTTCTCCTTCCCAACAGAAGGGGGTGGGCAGGGGAAATAAGCAGTTTTAGAATATAATTATGCTGTAATCAATGACGCTTTATTTACCCTAGCTAATAATCTAATATTTTCACTCCGTTTGCAAGCATTTTGATGTCAGATTAGTTCACTAACACGATTAGTTCAGTTTGTAGTGTGCAGTTGAAGTCCCAGAGCAAACAGAGCAACGCGAGGAAGAATTAGCCCTATGCAATGTTTTTAAATATGAGGGTAAGGAGAACAGCACTATGAATTTCAATTTTTGGGTTTAATGTATTTTAGAAAGAACTATTAAATTATTTTTTTTAAAGTGCATACCAAAAATTTAAATTTAGTATCTTATAAAGGGAACAATCCCACTTTTAAGTTAAACGACTAGCAGAGTTAAATTTTATCCTGCACAAACAGGAAAAACAATTCTACATTTATTTTCTCAGTTTGGTATGTATTCAAAAAGTTCAAATTAAAACCAAATACCACATTCAAACTCTAAACAGTTAAAGCACTCCACTGTTTTTTAAGGTCTCTTCCAACTCAAGCCATTCTATGATTCTGTGATACCACTGTGCACTGTGCTTCTGTCTTACCTTCTGAAATTAAACATATTCCAAAGATGAAAGGCATAAACAAGTCCAACATTGGGAATTTTACTCTTCTCTCAATCTTCACTGACCCATCAAGAGGTGGGACAGTTGATACAAAAGGGATTGCCAAGAACATGATGCCAAACAGGAGTACCAGAGGCTCAGGGAACCACCCTGGCACAGGCCAAACAGTGGATACACCCAGCAAACCTTTAGGTCACTGGAAAAGTTCAGTAAAGAAAATGGGAGATGGGATAAAACTGATTCTCTACCAGCTTTCCTCCAAGGCAAAATGCTGACCACAGGGGCCCTTTGCTCCTGAGGAGGCCACAGGACTCTAAGCTTTATTTCAAATCCCTGAGGAAACAAAGAACTACCAAGCTGACTTTTTGCAAAATCAATTTCAAGACTAAATTTCATCACGCTCCAAACAGTATTTACAAAACTGGGTAGTTTTTCTTGTTTGACTTACATTAAATATCTCTGTAAATATGACCACAGACTATACTTAAATCCAGATCAAATTCCTATCTTTCCAGTACCTGTATTAGCAGTATTAAACTCTGTTTTTGTTTTTAATTAACTTTTTTCAGCATACCTTAGCCTGTGATACCATTTAAGACATACAAGAAAGATATGACTACAAGAGATGGTTTAATAACATGCAAATTTGTAGTTCCATGCAGAAAATGAAATATCTTAAATCTTTACATCACATTAGATTCATATGTGCATTGAAAGCAAATAAATCATTTAAACCATGATACAGAGAACCTTTTCAAATTTGCATTTATCTACAGTAAATACTGCCATGTTCTTTAATAGCTTGCTAGTGCAATCTTAGCAAACTAATGATTTATGGTTTTGACATTTTAAAAATCAGAAATCTGTCATTTTATGACATCCAGTAGAAAGTCTGCTCGAGTTACATTACTCTGAATTTAAACTCAAATGCATGAAATACACATAGCAAAGCACTGTACCAATTGTTCATTTCATTACTGCAGCACTTCTCTCCCTAGCTACACGTCTAAAAGTTATTCTAACACTTTTATTTGAAATAAAAATTGATTTTTTTCATGAACCAGACATGGGTAACTTCATCAAGCACTTAAGTTTTTGCCAATTCTGGAAATATTGCCCATCAGCAAACAAAACCAATCTGCTGTCCAGAGTGGGGAACAAACCCTACAGTCAGGATGTCTTTACAGGGAACACCCTCCTTGTGCACACTTCCATCAGTCAGGGCATCTACACTGCATGCTGTGGGCAGAAGTCAATTCATTCTGCCCACAGGCCAAGTCAGGAAAAACCCAACTCTGACACCACACCTGAACAAATATAACTGTGGCTTACATATACTTAAAAATAAGGGCCCACACAGAAGTTAGACAGGTTAAAATGATCAAAGACTGATTCCCACCGCCAAAGAACAGTTTTCTCTTGCAATGCCCAATGAAAGAAAAAAAATTCAAGTCCAATAAAAGATTTGGAGACAACTAGAAAAACAAAAAAAACACTTGCCTGAAACAATGTGCCCGAGAGTCCTTGCAATTAAATTACATTTTCTAACCTGCTGAGTATTCAGCATCTGAACAAACTAACAGGTTGGGGGGTTTTTTTATTACATTTAATTAAATTCATTAGATTAATTTAATTAGATTACCAAAGATATGCTTTCCTTCAATCAAGTTGGTGTGCAAAGACAGTAATAACAATTCAATAGGAAAACATTTTAAGATGTTTCCCTTAAACGTTTAGTTCTATTAATGATTCTATTAATTGATTATTAAATTTATTTCAATTGTACAAGGAAATCATAAGTGTATTAAATCCCATCCAACTATAAAGAAGTACAAACAATTACACAATTATTCCTGTGTATGGACTTATATTCCTGTATAAGTCCACTTATACTGAACAGGACTAGTTCTAAAAATATATATACCCATAAAGAATAATTAATGTATAATAACATACTATATTTGACCTTCTGAAAATTATGGTTTCCTAAACTAAGAAAACAAATAATTCTCAGAAAGTTTCCCAGTGCATCCAAAGTGAGGTATGTGCACCCCAGCAGCTGTGCAAGACAATCCTCTGGAGCACAGAAAGAAAACACTTTTTGTATCATTACTAAATACAAGATAAAAACTAATGATCATTTCTATTTTAACTTTCAACCCTTTTCAATTTCTATTTTTGCATTATTTATAATGTACTTAATATACTAATATAGCAACACTTGTATATAATCTATAAATAACAGGTATACATTTATTGGAGGTATATGCTCAACATCGTTTTTTTACTGATGGGGTAGATGTCAGAGAACAGGCAATATATACCCATATTTTTCTCCAGAAACAGCACATCTGTCTGGTATTTGTAGTGGATTGAGGGTCGAGGGTAGGAAGCCACCACTCTTTACAGAATCTGAAGTCTGCATCCTGCAAGTCTTAAACAAGCCATTCTTCACAGAACTTCGCAACTTTTCACTTAAACTGGATATCCATTTAGTGACACTTGCAAAGTATATTATTTTAAAAAGTGTGTAGCAGTTGAATTCTAGGAGTAAAAAGAAGGTTATTCTAGAAAACATGTGTAAAAGTATTTTGCCAGCTTGTAGACACTAAGGAGTAACAGCTACAAGGGAGAAAGGCAAAATAAACAAAGAAAATCACAGAAAAGTAACAAAAGAGGACATGTTCCAGACATGGAATTATATAAGAATAACAAAGAATAAACTTACATGGGAAATAAACTGAAGCTCAAAAAGTCAAGAAAGAATACAGGATGAAGTGATTAATCAGTTTACTTATAAAGCTCTGGCAGGTTTTATCAGATTTAGCAACCATAATGTCAACTACCTCCCCTCCTACTGAAAGGCACAGCCTCTCCTATAGCACGTGCCAGAAGCAAATGTGTGGCAGCTCCTCCCCTGCCCTCACATTTCACAACTCAGCGGGTAAGTTGCAGAGAATTTCAGCACAACTCAAGGCACCAGGCTACAAATTCCTACAGAAACAAAAAACCAGCACATCTGCTTCTGTCATTTCTGGCACTGCCTCCATCCAGAACAGCGGGAAAACGCCACACTTGCCTTCTCAGGACTGGCAGAGATTGCTGCCACACCTACAGCAGAGACAGTGACGAGTTTGGATGTAAGAAATACTAATGAACACAAAGGAAACGTAACACTCAGCTTTCCATGTTGTCATTTTTTAGATTTCTCTGTAGCTGTGATCAACATGGGAGAACCACGCAGATGATCCTGGCTAGAACAAAGGGTGTTTACAATAAATAACAGCCTTTTGTTTATTCTTACCAAGAAATTACTTTCTCTTTTTTTGCCTTCGGATTTCACCCCACCCCCTCACCCCCCTTAAATTTTTACCACTCCATTGTTTAGAGTATAAAAATGTAAATTATTGGAAGCCAGTTATTAAGTGTATTGAAACACTGCTAAACTAATGATTCCTACTAACTACACCAGAGGAAAAAGGTCCCTCTGTGAGAACAGGTGCATCAGTAACGCCTCTACAACTACACCATTTTTACTTTTATTTCTTTCAATTCCCACAAAGCAATATCGAAAGCAAGGACAGAAATGTGACTCCGATACATAATGTTTGTTACAAGTGACTTACATTTCCATGTTTGCAAAACCATTTTAAAGCTTTCCCTCCTCCCTGATTTGCCACAACACTGGTTAGCTGGGGTTTTTTCCTGCTAGCACAGAAGCTACTGCTATTACTATTACTCTAAGGCTCTAACCCACCTTCATTTCTCCCTTGTCCCTGTTCTCAGCATGGAAGCAATGACTGATTGCAAATTGTCTCCAAGGAACAGGTACAACAGTAAGGGAGAGGAAAAAAACTGCACAAAACCACAAAGAAATGAGCAAAAGAAAGACTACTAGTGTTGCATACGTTATCACTATCACCTACAAATACACCCTCAGGTTTACAATGGCCCCACTCTTCTCCTGGTAAGTGCTTCTCCTAATGAATTCCAGTTTTTCTCTTGATCACCCTGTATGAGAACTCTTTTTCCGCTTGTTTTTTTCCATTTTAATAGAAAACAATGTATTTCTGACTTAGCTATACGATATCTGCCCACACAACCTGAAAAGAGGTTCTAGCCAGGTGGGGGTTGGTCTCTTCTCCCAGGCAACAAGTAGTAGGACAAGAGGGCATGGTCTTAAACTGTGCCAGAGGAGGTTTAGGCTGGATATTAGGAAGAAATTTTTACAGAGAGGGTAATCAGACATTGGAATGGGCTGCCCAGGGAAGTGGTGGATTCTCTGTCCCTGGAGGTTTTTAAGATGAGAGTGGATGTGGCACTGAGTGCCATGGTCTGGTAACCACAGCGGTAGTGGATCAAGGGTTGGACTTGATGATCTCGGAAGTCTTTTCCAACGTGGTTGATTCTATGATTCCATGATTTAGCTAAGCAGTTCTACGCATCCAGTTCACAGCAGTTTCTTTAATTTCTCTCAAGAGCCACTCTTACATAGGTCAGTGTGAAAATTCCTTCAGTAACGTGTCCTATACACAGAAGGAGACGGTGTTATCACCGAAGTGATTTCTGACTGTTGACCAGCATTGCAATTAAAGTTAGACCTAAAAAGGCAAAAGCAGCCTCAATTACCACAAGGGCAAACCACATTCTGTTTTATTTCTTTAAGTTTGCAATCAAATACTTCCAACAGCAACTGCCACGTATTCTGCCAGAAAACCTGGCAAGACCCTTCCAATCCCTGTGACCAACCGCAGTTTGGACTGGCGGGAAGTAACAACTGTTAGACAAAAGGGCCTTGAATTACATATTGAATCAAGCATTTAGCCAGCAAAGCCAGCATTTGCTTAGGCTTGACCTCTGCTATTTTTAACTTAAAATGAATTTTTTTAAACACCGAATTCAACAGATTTATCACGAATTCTGATAAAAACAAAGCATTAACGGTGTTCTCACCATTCTTTCATCAACACTGTCACATCATGTATCTGGACTTCCATGGCAAAAAGGTTTTTTCTGGAATTACTACACTCATAAGGATTTAAGTATTGAGAAGAATGCTTACACACACTTCCCCCTCAAAAAACTGTGAATCAAAACTAAATCATTATCCACAAGTGATAACATATATAACCTGAAAAAGGCTACATCCAAATAATGTATGAGTATGTGACACAGTGTTTCTTAGAATACTCTTTTCCCTGTGAAAAGTATGATTAAATGAACAATAAATCTTGTTTCAGTGAGACAGTGAAGGAAAGAACATCTGCCACTATGAAAAGCTACTCAACTTGAACACAAAGTATCATTATCAAAGGAGACGTTAATGCCATCAAAACAAAGAACAGCACAGTCTTTTTAGTACAATCTTCTATTTCATTCCATATCCAAATTATTTTCCCTTTCTTTCTTTAGTTTTAAAAGCCACTGTAGTCCTACAGACTTTCCTTTAAATTCTGTTAGTAAGATCCCAAATAATAAAAAAACAAGTAACCGTCTTCCTAGTTTCTTAAAATCTGTATCTCTCATATGAATTGTATTTATTTAATAAAACAAGTTTCAAAGAAACATGTAACATCTATCATAGTCATGGATTCTGGGACTGAAAGGGTAACAACAGAATTTACAAATAAAAAACCACTTGGAAATCATACAGGACTTCAATATTTTCCATCTAAACAATAAACAGAAAAATATCTTCAGTTTATAAGCAAAACATTTTGATTTAAATTCTAAGCCTGGAGATCAGTGAAGCTTCTAACAGAGGAGCTATTTCATTTTCTTTCCTTCTACTGGCATATTATTTCCAGAAATAAAGTTTTACCAAGCAATTTCAGTGCTATGGAGAATCACAGATGCATTCCCCAAAGTTTATCAAATCAAGCCCTTAGTAACAGCATTTCCTGTGACCTTCCACACACGTAAATATTTACTTCTAAGAGAGATTTCCCAATACAACAGCAGAAAAAGTAATTGCCACAAAAATCATGAAACAAGTTTCAAGACAGTGACCTGACAACAGTATAAACTGTGGTCTCTTAGGTGTGAAGCCAAAGACCAGCACGAGTATTTGATATCTGCAGTGAGAAAAGGGAGTATGTCTTGAAATTTATGGATACATATGCCTTTAAGAGGAAGATGGGGGGAAAAAAAACCCACAACAACAACAACAAAAAGAACAAAAGCCTTTAATGTTTCCTTTTCCTTTCAGTCTACACATTACGTTTTTTTCCAGTGTAACTTTGGAGAACAAAGCCAAAAGAGCAGTGTTATCTACCATCTGCCCCAGCACTAAAACTGGTGTGTACATACACACCCTTCTGCATAGTTCATCATACTTTTCTGAGTAGAAAGACAACTTTAAGGTGGTAGCTGCAACTTCATGAGATGAGGTTACCACTAAAGTTACACCAACTTTATTCATACAGTAAGTTTCAGTGTTGGGTTGTGTTTTTTTTTTTTGGTCAAAGATTAAGTCATGTGGCACTGTTCCAAAACTCCAGTCATTACAGTGTGCCCATTTCTGTGTGAGGCATACCCAAATCCACTAATTACTCTAACATCTCACATTCTTCCAACTTAAGGGATATTTCTCTACTCCCCTTAATTGTGCAACGAAGTATACAGTTCACAGTATCTGTAGTTTTTCCACTCGTTCTGGTTCTGCACAGAAAACATACGTTAAAAAAAAACCACATAGTCATTTCATCAGTACTATTTCTGTTGCTGTTTGGAATTCAAAAAACTCTTCCCAAAGCCAAGATAAATGCAAAAAGTAGTTTCCTGAAACTTACAATTCCAAAATCTTTTCCCACCACTTCGGAAAAACCGTTTGCAGGAGGGAAAGCACATTGCTAGCTGGAATTGATATCATCATTGTTATGTTTGCTGCTGCTCCTCACTGACTGAATTATGAACTTGTCCAAGACAACAGTCCTGGTTTCCTGATGTATTAGCCAGGAGACACCTGAGGACCCTACAGCTCTTGGGATTCTTCAGTTGTGGAACAGCTGGAATACACCCACTGAAACTGCAATCCTTAGGACTTCCAGGCTGCCAGACCAACCAGCTACTCTGAAACTCAGAGTTCAGAGCTGCAAATTGCTGCAAATTCCCTCAGGGAAGGGAACAAAAAGCTCGTGAAGAAAAAAAAAACAAAACAGAGCTGGCACAAAACCATGTAAGTATTTGATTACATTGGTAATCTTGTCAGATTATCATCACACATTTTTTTCTAAACAGAAACATTCCTCTTTTTTTGTCAGAACAGTCAATTCATCAATAGTTTGCTTCATTACAAAATTCTGAAGTAAAACAGTGAAAAATTACTCAAAAAAGACTGTTGCACATTTAAAGTCTACTGTCCATGCTTTAAGAAGTGGAAAAATCCACTGTCTCATCTCTAGTATTCTAAAAAAAAGTTCAAATAGGTATAGCAGAAATCAACTTCTGCAAGCAATCGTTTTTCCCAAGCTACTCAATATCCAGTTATAGGGAGATATTACCACAAGCACTTTTTTTATAAAGTAAGGACAGTTTAAAATGATTAAAACAAACCTACATCAAACTTGAGATACTCTGCACACAAAATAAACTCAAGTACAGCCACCCAGCTCTGCTACCTGTGCTCGCTCTTCCACACAAGTGACCAGCTCAAGCTCCTATTTATGCAGTTACACTGTAATGTGACAGCAACCTGAGTAACTAAAAAAGTAATTCACTTCACACTGTAAAGATTTAAAAAGGAAAATTATCAAATTCTATGTGATGTTCTCTCCCATCCCTTTTATAATTAACCAATAACGGTAAGAATTCATCCCAAATTCAAATTCCTCTAAAACTTTAAGCATAAAGGGTATATGCCATTGTAGTCAAACTTCATGCCAATGTAAAGTTACTGCTTTTCATTACATAGTCCCCCTTATTCTTTTCATAATGCCTGTTATGACTGTCATAGTGTCTCTACAAAAAATTAGTTTAATAGCTGCAAATGAGATAAATAAAAGGAAGTACCAAAGAATTACTAGTGAATTGTCACATGCAGTCAGATCCACAAAGAGACTTTTTCTTCTTTCTTTCAAACACTGATATATAAGAGTGCTGTAGCAGCAGGGAGGAATAGAGATTGCAGAAAATAAGTTCAAAAAAACAAAGGTGGACCTGATTCATTTACATGCTGTTTGAGATATAAGGAAAACCACATGGTCTTTAAACAAGTTTCCTACAAAAAAGAATCATTTTAATTTATATAGATGACATAATCAGGATGTAGCACTGATATGCTGATATATTCATCAGGATGAAAACTGATACTACCAGTATACAGTGACATTCTTGACTTTATATTCATGTTTGGTTTCACCATTATAATATCCATATTTCAGTCTGAAAATATTTCTACAGTGGACTGTGACAAAAAGAACACTCGCTCCTACTCCATGAGCTTCTCAGAAGTCACGGGCACTCACAAGACTGCAGCAAGGTGGGGGTTGGTCTCTTCTGCCAAGTAACAAGCAATGGGACAAAATGAAATGGAAGAGGAGGTTTATATTGGATATTAGGAAAAATTACTTCACAGAAAGGGTTGTAAAGCACCGGACCACGCTGCCCAGGGCAGCGGATGAGTCATTTTCCCTGGAGGTATTTAAAAGACACGTAGATTTGGCACCTGGGGACATGGTTTAGTGGTGGGTTTGGCAGTGCTGGGTTAATGGCTGCACTGGATGATCTTCAGGGTTTTTTTCAACCTAAGTGATTATGTGTATTCTAAACAGTCAGAAAATTCTGCCATTTGATTTTTTTTTTTTTTTTTTTACATTTTAAACTCATGAAAAACATTATTTAGTTGCTAGTGAAAGATTCAGGCCATCCACTTAAGAGTTGAACTCGATGATCCTTGTGGGTGCCTTCCAACTCAGAATATTCTGTGATTCCCAATCACTTATTCTACACCTGCTTCACCTGATCCCTCCAAAAACTAAACAGGTTTGAAATCAAACACACAGGTCCAATGCCTTCTCTGCTTCTCAAGACAAGAAGCCATTAATGCTGACAGCTGAGTCAGTCAAAGTGGTTGGAACAGCTGGCTGGCTTCTGTTTCAAGGAGTACCAATACTAAATTTCAGGATACTGCCTTCAAAAATCAATTATTTTAATAAGGTAATAATTTATTTTAAATAGTTGATTAAGAAAACAATCATTTGTTGTAGCTGGGATAACATTGCTTCACAACTGGTGAAGAGGATGTAACTTCAAAACCTACTTTCACCTCAACTACAATGTATTATATAAATTGTTTGTTTCAAGTCATAGAACTACAGAAAGAATAAGCAGTTCTTAGTGTAAAGCAAAAGCCACACAGGTACTTCAGCAATCTTTTCATTGTACAGTAGTTATCTTAATGTACAATAAACAGGAAGTGCAAAATAGGTGTTTTCATTTCAACAAAACTTTGAACTTTGTGTTTTAATCTTTATTCTTAACAAATTTAAAACTTCTATCAGCAGTTCAGTAAACTGTGATTTATTTAAAAATTCTCTTTATTGATTATGGACTCAAAATTTTACATATAGGAAGCTTTTTGCTTGTTTGTTTCACATTTTTCTGTCTTTTTTCAATTTGCAGGAAAATGTCCATACAAACAATCCTACACAAGCAGCACTGCATTCTAAGCTGTGTGATACTCCAAGCTGTATAACATTCATTTCCTCAGAAACACAACTGCTGTCTTTTTAGAATTATTATTACAAGACCTTCGGCTCTCTTTACACTCTCCTATGAGAATGAAAATACTGATTCCTGGGGAACTGCACTTTTAAGCTCAATTCTCTGAAAACCTACTTTCTTGGAATTGTTCAATATGAGATTTGTACTCTCTGAAAAATACTAGTATCTGATGAGAGATGAGTTTTTCTGGGCCATGAAACAAAAATACTTTTTGGAATAAAACAATTCTCAGAGATGTCATTTTTAGAATTGTCAAAATGGTTTAGGTTCAAAATTGGTGTTTTCATCGTACGAGTTGCAGGCACACATTTTCCTCATGGCCCTACTTTCAGCAGAGGTATTTTTTTTTCTGACATCAACACAACAATCTCCTGGATTTATTTCATAGTCCATCTTTACTTCTTCCATAATCAGCAACTTCCTTGAAGCACTGCAGCATTATTTCTTGTTAAATGAAACATTCCAAAACAGGGCAGGTAAACCAGCAAAGATGTGAAGGAGAAAAAAAAAAAACAAAAAACAAAAAACAACAGATCTGAAGGCACACAGCAAAAGGAATTATTTTTAAGGGACAATAAATAGAATGAGAATTACAGACTTTCATCTCAGTGAAACAGTATGTTGAGAAGACTAAATCTGAAAGCAAATTCCCTAGGTTGTTCACAGAGAAGGAAAGTTCGCCACACAAAGGGTTTCAAGGGAGCAAAGCTGGAGTCTGAAAAGGACAAACCGACACTGATTTTCCACTATATTATCATATATCGTAGAAATAGGTACAAAAATTGTATTATGTTTGTACCTCTCCCTGGTTTCCTCTTCTGCTCACACTGGTACTTACTACTTCTAGCTTCATTCAGCTTTCCCATAAACATTCTTAGAGCAGAAATCTCCTTTGTATAGGCTTGCTTGCTCAGTGTGGAGTAGAGTTAGAAGAATATTTGTTGTTACCCTGCCTCTTTATTCTTAAATCTTATTTGACGTTCCAATACCACTCATTCACATACATTATCACAGAATCACAGAATTATATGCAGTCTATAATAAGGAGAGAAGGGAGAAACGTTAAACTCTTATTAACTAAGGCAGGAAAGATCACAGAGTCATAGAATGGTTTGGGTTGGAAAGGAACTTAAAGATCATCTGGTTCCAACCCCCTGCCATGGGCAGGGACATCTCTCCCAAGACCAGACTGCTCAGGACCCCCATCCAACCTGGCTTTGAACACTTCCAGGACAGAGCATCCACCACTTCTCTGGGCAACCTGTGCCAGGGCCTCACCACCCTCACAGTAAAGAATTTCTTCCTAATATCTAATCTAAACCTACTCTCTTTCACTTTAAAGCCAAACAGTAAGAAGTCCCTCTCCATCACCCTTGGAGCCCCTTTAGGTATTGAATAAAAGGTTTCTGTAAGGTCTCCCTGGAGCTTTCTCTCCTCCAGGCTGAACAACCCCAACTCTCTCAGCCTTCCCTCATAGAAGAGGTGTTCCATTGCTAATCATCCCAACACATATGACTCAGCATCAATACACAAATGACAGAGTTACTTCTTTCACCATCATCATCATCATCAGTTTGAAAATTAGCCAAAAAGACTTTCAGAATCTTCCTTGCTCATCTCTCTCGGCCTCCTATACAATGCATCATCTTGGACTGTAATTTGGCATCATTCGAAACTGTCTGTCCCACTCATTTCAGCACGTCCAAAGCATTTGTGAATCCTTCGGTTCCAGGTGAAGTTTTAACATTCCAAAATGGTAGCTTTTAATTCCATTTTCCCAAAGGAAATTCAGCCAGAGCTTACTCTTTTCTTTTTTCTTTTTCACATAAAAATGGAAAAAACACTTCAGTTGGTACTTGTCTTTACTTATTCCGTGTCCACTTCTGGTTTTGCCTGTGTTTTCCTGTAAAGGTGCTCTTCTCAAGCACTTCACTGTCTTCATATTCTATGTTGCCTTAATACTGCTTTTAGCAGTCACTGATAGAACAGAACATACAGATAATTATAACTCAGGTTTCTTATTTCAGCAAAGCTACAGTAATTTGAAAAAGAGAAACAAACAAACAAACAAAAAAAGCCTATAAAATACACAAAAGAAACATTGATCATAGCACCATTCACAGAATTTAGAAGGGAAAAGAGGTTTCCAGAGGAAATAGATTTTTCCTGTCCTCTTGTTCTGATGTAATTGAAGCAGCCTGAACAAAGACTGCCTTTGTAGAAAACCAATCTTTGAATACCTCCCCTAGATCAACTCATCAAGTTTAAAGCTGTCCTCATTTTCAGAGCCTGTAATCTCTGCTAATAATACTTAGCAGATACTTTCCTTGAGTGTGTCTTAGCTTAGTCAATTATAACAGTGGTGCTGGTCACTTCAATACATTTTGCATACAACCAAATCCTTGTTTTGATATCCATCTCTCGATATTGATAACTTCTTTCCTTGGGAGTTCATCTATGTCAGTTGTGTCCTCTTCCAGATCTCCTCCCAGGCCCTCCAGACCATTCCAGTTATAACTCTCAAAATACCAATAAAACCAGTCTGAAATCGAATGCAAAATAACACATTTGATTCTACTGCCCACTACAAGTATTTCTGTAACCTTACTTCAAAAAGATGACTCTCCCGACCTCTTCCTCTTATTTTGCTACTTCTGCCCATTTTGTCAGGGACTGTAGTCACAGGGCAAGGAGTTAACAGGTTTAAACTGAAAGAAGGGACTGTGTACTGTGAGTGTGATGAGACACTGGCACAGGCTGCCCAGAGAAGTTGTGGATGCCTCATCCCTGGAAATGTTCAAGGTCAGGTTGGATGGAGCCCTGAGCAACTTGGTCTAATGGAAGGTGTCCCTGCCCATGGCAGGGGGGTTGGAACTAGATGATCTTTAAGGTCAATTCCTATCCAAACTATTCTATGATCCTCCCTGTCTTAGTTGATAGGACTTAAACATTTCTCCCTTGTTATAGGTTGCCTGTCTAAGTCAAAGGAAAACACAGACAAATCAAACTAATCAGATCCCCACAAAAAGACATTACAGAACCGAACACACTAGTGTGGATTAGTAGCAGAATGTTTCCTGAATAATAAAGAAAACTTTCATAGATCTTTGGCAAAAAAAAAAAAAAAGAAAATAAGGAAATAAAGCAGCACAGAAAGGATATAGGTCTGTAAACTTTTCTATCCTTTGGCTATTTAGAAGCATGTTTTTATGACAGAAAAATTAGGTACTAACCTATCATTTGTGTAAACTAGCATCAAACCCATCTTTCCCAAGATAAGCACAGATATCAAGACTGTTTTTACACATACTTCAAAACAGTACAGCAACGGGTATTTTACTGTCAGCTGATTTTTGTTCTTTTTCCTCCTCTAAGAAAGGCAAGAATGCTGACCAGTGCATCCTTACTTGAAATTCAGAACAATACACAGACCTGCTGCTACACAGAAACAAGACTGATGAGCACCATCTCATGGGCATTTTAGGTAACAGATTTTTAAATAGAAAATAGAATTTAGTGAATTCTCCAGTATATGGATCTACCTGCCAAAATAATCACACTGAAACTGAACAACATATAAGCATAATTTCAAAGTTTCAGATGCTTAGATGTGAAAACGTGGCACAAGTTAATGGGCTTTTCTAAAAACTAATCACTGCAAATATATCAGACAGGAACATTAACACATTCACAAAGGAAGAATTTCAGAAGTATTTAAACACTAAAAAAAGTATTTATAAGCAGTTATGGACATTAAATTAACCTCACCCCTACCCCAAAGAATCCACTTCCTGGCACAAGGACTATGAAGTAAGTTCTCAAACAATAAGATGAGAGCAGTACCAACAAAATTCTTATTTTCCCTTTTAGACCTGTAGACAATCCAAAAAAATAATTTAAAAAGCATGATTACATACTTGTATGTTTTCTTTTCAGCTTAACAATAATTAATGAGAATCTCACAGATTGTTTACCTCCATTCCTGCAGATCCTAGAATGACTAAAACATGACTCCTTAAAAACAGTCCTGTGGGCCACATTACTTCAAGTACTCGACATTCAACAATACAGTTGAAATTTTACCCAGTAATAGCAGTACCTCAGAAAGAACATCCCCCTTCACTTGTCTACTAGTTCAAGTTACAAAGATACTCCTGCTGTAGCACAAAACATTTTGATCTTTCTTCAGTTCATTGAAAAGTTTAATACCAAATAAACTTACAGACAACTCACCTTGCTAAGTAAACTTCTAATAAATAAAGTTTTGCTCATTACAATTTCTGTAAGATTCACAGGGAAAATATCTTGTAATAGTCACAGTCAAACTAGTTTTGCTCCTTTGAGTGCTTTCACCAGCCCTGCACATCAAATGAAATTTTGTTTACTGTTTTCATTTATTGGATACCAGTTAACAAACAAACCAAGAACCAAAACAAAAGATTAATCACAGCATTTTAAGCATCTCTACAGTAAATAGAGTAAATTCTAGTAATGTATACAAAGTTACTCCTGGCTAAGTACTCCACTACAAAAACTAGACTGTTAATTCTAGAATATCATATTTTTGAGAGATATAAAAGCACAGCTGTGTCCCTCCCTACCCTGACCACAATCTAGTTCTGGGAAAGGCATTAATTAGAACATCATGGTCAGCACCTGGAAGAGGAGGCCACAGTTCTCTAACCAGACACTGTACTGCCACTTGGCTGCACCACCTTTGCAATCATTTCACTGCTGCTGAGGGTCAAACCAGATCTAATATTTCAGATGCAGATCAGAATGACTCTGTGTAATCCTTCCAAGCAAACCCTACAAGGTTTCCTTGGCTTCCTTCCAAAACTCAGTACAGTGATCTCTGTGCACAGCCTCCTCAGCACTGAGGCTCAGCCAGCTCCCACTCACAATGTCTTAATAAATTTGCCAGTCTAGATCCTTCACAGTTGATAAGGAGGAAAATGTTATAAATCCCTGTTACAGAATTTGTCTTATTACCACATGAATCTCCATGAAACTATTAGGATCAAAACAAGTGTCTTTTCCCAAGTTCACTTTTAGCAGGACAGCGTACAAACTCTCCGTCAGCTGAAATAATTCTTAGCAACTCACCTACAGAAATTCACCACAAAAGAAACTAAATTTGGTCACCACCCCTGCCTGGTAACAAACATTTCAGCTTCATCCCATGAATTTCATCTCGCATCAAAAAATTAACCCTAGGCCAAGATATATCTTGTATGAAGGAGAACATAATTATCACAGTCACTTCAACATCTTTCTGTTCCTGACCCAGGCAGGTCCATAACAGTTCATATATCACATTACTGAGGTTTCCAGATTTCCCTTATAAAGATGAGAGGCTACTGCAAGGCCAAACACACAAAGTTCCACCCAATGAATTGAGTCAATCTTAGCATCTTTGGTTGGGCTTTCATTAGAGCACTGAAATTTCTTTCCTTTACAATCATAGTTTATGCACCATTTATTGTAGTATTTCACAAAACCTAGCTTTTTTTTTTAGCCTACAAGGGTGATCTGCACTCCATAAGCCCCCATGGAACTAATTTTAGTACAGTGTTTCCAACATCTTCAAATCTCTGGCAGAACACCTCATATAAGAAACACTTGTCTATTGTTAAGTTTTTGCACTGTTAAACTTACTGCCACTCAAACCTAAACAACTGTGGGCTTATTGGCAATTGTTCTAAGCTGTCCCCTAATCCACTTTACCAAGATTTATTGGCAACACTTAGTCTGCAGACTAACTGCATAAAATATTAGTTGGCCTTATGGCTGATGTTATGCAGGAGGTCACATTAACACATTGATTGCTCCCTCTTATAATCTATACCTGACACTCTTTCAAGGGAAGCCTTTATTGGCAACTGTTAATTTTAAGTGCTATTCCAAGACAAGCTTTTCAGTACCTGAATTTCAGGAAGAACACTGCTCTTCTCTCAAACATTTTTATCTTGTTTTTTAACACTAACATATTTGATTGCTTCACTATCACAACACAACAAGCCCTGCCTCCTACTTCTTTATTTCAAACACCACAATTATGTCACAGAATACTACACTTCTAATTTGTACCACTCTGCCTCAGTGGAATTCTACTAACTGGTTTTGTTAAACAACATTATAGTTCTCTTAGACTTCTATGTAGGACCACAAATAAAACAAAAAAACAACATACCTACAGACACCATATGTGTACAACACTGTAGAGAATAAGACTTGCATCATATGCAGGCAAGCTTAAATAAAAAGCTAAAAAAGTCTGCAAAATACAAGGTTTTATCGTAAATTCAAAAAGGTTGAAAATTAATACTTTTCCAGTGTAAATTGCTATGTCTTAATGTACACTAAGTACATTGCAAATAGCTTTATAAACTTCACTGCAAACCTAACCCAGTTGAGTCTCTACATGTCAACATCCCCATTGTGTTATCCACATAGAGTTAATATAAAAACCCAAAGTAAACCTCTCCTGTCCTCCTACTGGCATGACAGGTGAGCATACAATTGGTATTACAGAACACTTCACTTTCTGTAACTGAAAAGTGAAGCAAGAAATACAAATATAAGCTTTGGCATAACCACCACATTATTCCAGCTCTATCAATTGCTAAGTTACAGAGAGTGAGAAAGAAAAACTGCCTCTATTTACTCAAACACTTGCAGTAAGTGCAACAAGGCCTTGAAAAGCCAACTGAATTTACAAACCCTGTTTCCTGTAACACCCTTAAGATGTTTGGAAAGTATGGTATTTTCCACCCAGCAAAGTCTCAATTTTCCTTCTGGGATTTATGATATAGCTTTTTCCTATTTAGTATTTGCTTAAGACTGAATTATGCAGCGTGAGTGAAGCAGATTAACATTTTATCCACATTAATCCCTCTTCAAGGTAATAAGTCTGTGGAAGCACATGGGTGCCCCATGTATGACTACTCAGCTGTACAACTGTAGCATTCTTACTTTATACAATGACATCACTACTTGTATGTATTTATACCGTGAAATTACACACTTCCCAAAAATCGGGTTGGTTTTGTTTTTAACACATGTAAACTGAAATATTAAAAAAATATATATAATTCTATTACCAAAACTGGGGAAAATATAGTGCCAGTGGATGGAAGGTGAAAGGAAAAATAGTACTATTTTCTTCATGTATAACTTTAAAAAAGGATGAGATTGTTCACTTTTTATTTATTATTGGGCACTTTTAGCAAAGCATTCAGCACAGAATACAACTCTTACTTAGGAAACCATTCTTATTTCAACATGAACACAAAACTTATTGCATCCTTGCTGCCATTCACCTGTTTTCTTTTATATGCAATGCTGTCTTTGGCAAAACTTTTACCTAGACACAACTGGCCAATCTAAAATACAAAAGGCTGCTGTGATACAGACACCATTATTCATAAGTACTTCAATGTGAAAATTTCAACTGTGTCTTCATTCCTTCCTCTCGTGCAAATGTTGAGAGACAGGAAAGGGACATGTGAAACATATTTATGTTCAGCCCAACCAAATCATAATGAAAGATTTAAGGAACTGTTCAGGAAGAAAAGTAAAAGTTATAGAACGAAGAAACTCAAGTTACACTTATTTGTAACCTCATCAAGGTATAAAGGTAGTGTCAATCATACTCAGACAAAATGCTGCCAGCTGCAGTTTGTAACCTTTGTACAAAGCCATTTACAGACAAGCCAGGAAACAGATCACAGCATCTAGATCAATTTTAACAAATAAGCATTTGACAACAACACTGACAAAAGACTTTTAATACCTATGAATGAGTTGACAGAATCAGTGGAATAGCAAAGATCCCTTTTTTCAAAAACAAGGTGAACGAAGCTGTAACTAGAAATTAAAGTTACTTTAAATGTAATTGCCAATCTACCACATTACTGAATCACAAGTATCTTGCTGACTGTCACCACTCTTCCAATTCAAAAGGTCATATGAAGCAAGGTTCTATTTTTGATTTAAGTATTTCTCATTAAGACAACTAGCCAGAGTTCTGAGCATTATATTCACCACTGTGTCCTAAACAGTCCACGGGCTGTTTGCAACAGGCTGGAGCTCATTTAGCTGTTTAACTGTGGAGACTGATACAACTCCTGGTGCCACCAAAGTAAAGAACAATCATCACAGTGGTTCTCTCTCCTTTGGCAAAGAGGAGAGGCTGCAGCAAATGATACCTAAAGCACTAACACAGCTCTCTACTGAGCAGAAAATAGAGATTAAACAGGCAGTAACAGCATTCACTTCAAGAAAACTTACCAGTGACAATTACTTCATTGCCACCATAGCTCTGCACTGAGAGAACCAAAGGGGAAAGCAGTGGGTTATGGAAAATAAAGCTACACATAAAAATTCCCTCTCCATGGTAGACTCTTAAATTCCTAAAATATTACACACTCCTTTGCTTAGCAACCATTTTTAATTTAACTGTGTTTATCCTATTATACTACTTTAACTGTGTTACACATGGCACTGCAGATGGTGCTAAATGACTCCAGGTAATCAGAAGAATGCTCTTGTGAGATAATAACATTTAAGAAGAGATAAAATTAGATTTCTTTTTCTTGTTATGTTCCAGTCCTATTCCTCTCTGTGTTTAATATAAAACTAATTTCAGATTTATAGAGCGGGAACATTTTTGGAAGCCAAAAATATGTGAATGAAGTCAATCATGCAAAAAACCCAAACTTTGTAAGGATGTCATAAATAAACTGAGAAACGCATCATTAAAGGAAGAATTTTAAGGAATTTGGTGGGGAGACAGGAGTAAATTTCTTTGCTTATCCCTCCAAAAATTAATAATAGTTTTTATTCACACTACATAACGATGTTACATTTATGAAGTAGTCCAGTTTATATATTTCAATATTTAATATGCATTCAGCCCACAAATCACCCTGCCAGCCCTTAATTCTTTCCATGTATTCCACAAGTAGAGTCTCATAAATTCAAGATCATCCTAGTGAACAAGAGATCTTCATTTTTTCAACTTACACTAGTCCAGTTACCAATGTAAGAAGCTTTACACATTGGGAGTGTTTGTATCCTCAAATGGTTATTGGCAGTAACCATGATTATGACCATCTGCATTGATGGCAGTGACAACAGCTGCACCCACGGCAAAGCCACACAGACACTTCAAATTCTAACACATCTGTGCTTCCTCAGACATCCTCCTTCACACTTGGCATTTGCTGCACAAAACTGGGCAACTTACAGATTTGCCCACAATGGATCTATTTCACATAACATGCAGGAACCCCCAAAGAGCTTTAGGTGAAAATTGTTACACATTTCTGACTGCAAATTTGAAAAAACTGAGAATTTTCATTTCCACGTTAAGATCTTCCTCCATTCCAAGCTGCTTCCTCGTTACATACACTCCAGAGAATTCACAGGTCAAAGAGAAAAACAATTCCCACTGTCATTTTTAGGGCCTAGCAAATAGGACCAACCTCTGTCTTTTCAACATGCTTTCTTTAGCAATTATTTTCCAATACAAAAAGTAATTATTACTTCTACTGATACATGGTATTCTTCACTTAAAAAAAAAAAAAGAAAAAGAAACATTTCTCATTCACACACCTACTATTATTGGGTTTCAAGCAAGTATCACATGGAAGTTATCCCATGAACTGACTTCAGGATACCCTGCTTCAGAAACTTGTCTGCACAACACAGCCTTCACAGAAACAAGCCTCTCACACACTGTCAGTCACCAAGAATAGCTTTTGTGTTCACTTCCTCTTCAATAACTAAGCACTATGAAAATTAGTGGTTGGCAATGACATTCTCAATACAGAAAGAAGCTAAAATCTCATCGTTCACTACAGTTAGCAGAAGGTTAGCTTTAGGGGAGAATAACCTGTGGCAACAAAACACAAAAGTTTGTCATTTCACCAATAGATTAAAAAAAAAAAAGTTGTAGCTTCTCAGCCCCAAGAAGTCTTACCAGAAGACTGGAGTGTTAAATTTTCTGCAGTGAAAAAGAACAAAGGCGTAACTGTGAAATACCTCTTGATGGAGCTGCACAGAAAGCACAGCCCAAGAAGAAAGTGTCTTACAACTGCACACAGCTGCCTTGGACAACCCCTGTTACACAACAAGAACAATGGGTGCTGCTGCAACTCTAATATTTCATTCCAGATAGGTGGCTATTTATTGGTATAGTCACGTTCTGAGTAACAACAAATACAGTTAGAGTCTTAATTCAGCATTAGCCACCAAATTCAGAAAGGTACCAGCACAATTGTTTTCCTTCAAGATTATGACTAACACTACTCTGTTTGCAATTTCTAATTAGGAACTGTAACTACTTATGACTTCTAGTTAGGATAGTTTTTATGCCACAATATCTTTTGGTGAAACACAGGAAGACCAGTTTATTAGGACGAGCACATTGAAAAAATTAAAAACATATTTTCTCCAAAATCAAATTACTCTTTGTAAAAAGAAATGCACACATAATTCATAACCAACAACACTTTCAGCTGCTTCCTGAAAGCACAGGTTGTTTCCAACAAAGGCTCACCAGTTCCTTCTCTCAAGCTTCAAAAACTAAAACATATGAGACTCAACATATTTGCTAAACTCTTCAAATTCTGAACATACTTCATGTCTTTGCATATACATTGTGGATGAAGAGTTAATTCTCTAAAAGGGCATTCTCCCTGTCCAAGTAAAGTTGTCTTTTTCAGTACTGTTTGGAAAGAATACTCTGCTGAAGTAATACGAAATTAAGACAGTAGCAGAAGGCGCACAGAGGCTGCTGTTTTGGCTCATGGACGCACTAAAGCTACCAAAATTTCGAAAAATATTTCAGGACTTTGGAAGGAAACTTAAGGCAGCGTTTAAAGCCTTTAAGTGCCACTGGAGTTACAGAAACAACCACCACAGCAGATAACAGGACACAGATAACGTCCCAGGTATCACTGAGCCCAGGCTATATCATATCTCTCTTCTCAGGAGGTGAAGCAAGTGCAGAAGAAGGAAAAAGAAACAATAATAGAGCTACACACTGTCCCATGATGATGGCTGTAAGAAGCCTGAATTGGATACAATTTCCTTTCTTCCTTTTAAAGGCAAAAGGAGTTTAGCTTCACATAAAAACAAAATGCAGTAAGTGTTAATGAGGCAGCTCTAGAGCCAGGTACTAAACAGTCTTAACATTCCTTGATTTCCATGTAGGAAGCATAGGAACCTGCTGGGCTGGGCAGTGGGAAGGTCAACATGACTGTTCTTTCCCCGCTTCCAACTTAACTTACTTAGTGCCTGACCCCACCAACAGAAAACACATATTTGCTGCTGCTCTGAAAGCACAGAATCATAAAATGGTTTGGGTTGGGAGGGACCCTAAACATCATCTAGTTTCAAATCCCCTGCCATGGGCACAGATACCACCCAATACATCAGGTTGCTCAGGTTGCTCCAACCTGGTCTCCAACACTTCCAGGGATAGGGCATCCACAACCACTCTGGACAACCTGTTCCAGTGCTTCACCATCCACTGAGTAAAGAATTTCCTCTTAACATCTAATCTAAACTTGCCTGCTTTCAGTAGGGACAGTCTGTGTGCAGCAAGAGTCTGTGTGTTAGAAGAGGTTATCTGAACAAAGGTTGAACCCACAACATGTCTCTGGGGTGCAGTGTCATAAAGCGGTTGCAAAAAATTAGTAGAATTTCAGAGAAAATCCTTGAAAATTGCTTAAAACAGAAGACATCAGGTAATCTTAGTGTATGAACCAATGACTCTTTTCAATTATTTCTACATCTTTTCTAGTTTTCATTTTAAAAACCCTGAGATTCCATCTTGAGGAACCAAACTGATTCTTTCACATTTTCAGAGCTTAATTCTGAAGATTTTAAATTTAACCCAAGTGATGCAGTCCAGCAGAAGTAAAGATGCCATTGATTTAGACCTGGACCAGGTCACATGAGGAAGAAAATGGACAGTTTTCCAAGTGTTTCCATACAATAGTTTATTTATAAACTCATAAAAGCTTCTGAAGTTCAAGCTTTTTAATGCCAATGCTGAATATACACTGTGGACTGTAAGAACAAATTATACAAAAATGCAAAGACAGAACTTCTCATTGACTTATGCTGCCATCAGAACAAAGGCATGACTTGGAAATATCTCTTGATGGAGCTACACAGGAAGCACAGCCCAGGAGCAATTGCATGCAGTTGCTTTGAAGCACTTCAGTTGGCATCACCTACCCAGAATTATCACTAGTTCTACCAGTTCTCTGCTGCCCTATGCATGAATGCTTCCAAAGGCAATAGTTCCTGTACAGTAGTAGTTTTTTCTAGCCCTTTGATACCCTAAGTATCCTTAAAGTCTTGTAGAAAACCCGGAGTCTCATTCCTCATCCCAAGAAATTTAAATTTAATGAATGTGCAGTATTAGTCATGACCATCTACTTTGAGGAAGTCAGACTTGATTCAGCCTGCAGACATTTTGATGCACCAAATGATGGAAAGGAAAGAGCCCAGCCTGACTCTTAGGGACCCTACTTATGTTTACAGAATTAGTGAGTAAAAACATCACTTCATTATCCTTGTTTTTATACCACCCATCTTTGATACAGAAATCATTCAAGTAAGAGGCACAAACATAACTTAAAGAGGAATATTCTACTTCATAATACCAAAGGCAGTAACTGTATAAATACCTCACAGGGTCACAGCACCAGAACATGGAAACACACCACAGATCACAACTACAGCACCACACATAACAAAACACTGCCAGCAGATGAAAAACATATGCTTGGGTAATTAGTATTTAATTCATATAGTTGCCATAAATACATTTGATTATTATGTTTTCTTTCTGGTAATGGACAATAGCTCCTCTTGGTCAAACTATTAACCTTCTTAAACAACAGCATCTTTTCCTTCAAAATTCTGGATTAATATTGAGGTTCATGCTCATTTTAATATAGGAATTTGCACATACAATTACTGCAACTGAGAAATCCTTTACTCTGCATTGATCCCATTGTTATAGTGATCAATACCTATTTTAAGAATCCATATGTGCTTACAAGCATTTTTTCCAATGGACACGGTAACGTCACAAGCAAACCAACCCATTTAGAGGTATCCTTGATAAACAAAACTCCTAGACACAGTTGAGAAACAGGATTCTAACTGTGTCTCCAGGCTCATATATTTGAATGACAGAGCTATAGGAAATATTAAGGCTGACTGTTAGTAGTTGTCAAGCTGAACAACTCAACTGGAAGAGACCTATAAATAAGCATTTAAAGCTGTTCACCTCCTTCCCCATATACCTACTTTAACAAGAAACTGAAGCATCAAGACCAGTCAGTGCTACAGAACTCAAATGCACTGCCAATGCACAGAAGATATACAGTAAGTGTATTTCAAAACTGAAGAGCTATTCCACCAAATAGGTGTAATGGATGCCACAAAACGGTCATTAAGTTTGTGTCCAACTAGTCCTATTGCCAGTAATATGTGGCATTACTATATTGCAATGCAGAGAAATATCCTGTTCAGGAAGATACTGGCCTTCAGCTACTACCAGAGTAGGAAAGAGCCATGAAACACTCATTAAACCCTTCATGTCAGTAGCAACAGCTACAGGACTAATATACACTGTCACACTACAGAGCAAATGAAAACAGACTCTAAGCAATACATGACAGAGATGGACAAGTCAAAATCCACTGAAATAATTCTCCCTCCCCCTGCCTCCAACATGTAAGTTAAGCTTTAATTTCTGACACTGTTGTGTACTTAAGTCGTATCTCCCACAGAGGTCAACAAAGAATCACCAAATTCCCAAATCACCCAATGGTCTGGTTTGAAAAGTACCTTAAAGATAATCTGGTTCCATCCCCTCTGCCACTGGCAGGGCAGGGAAGGCCTTTCACTGCACCAGGTTGCTCAAATTCCCATCGAACCTACCTTTCAACACTTCCAGGGATAGGGCATCCACAACTTCTCTGGGTAACGTGTGCCAGCGCCTCACCACCCCCACAGTAAAGAATTTCTTCTTTATATCTAATCTAAATCTACCCTCTTTCAGTTTAAAATCATTACCCCTCATCCTATCACTATATGCCCCTGTAAAAAGTCCCCCCCAGCTGTCTTGTAGTCCCCTTTATTTACTGGAAGGTTGCTCTAAGATATCCCTGACAACTTCTCCAGGCTTGACAACCCCAGCTCTCTCAGCCTGTCCTCCTACAGGAGGTGCTCCAGTCAGCTGATCATCTTCTTCATGTCCTCCTCTGGACCTACACAAGCATGTCCACATCCTTCTTATGCTAGAGGTCCCAGAGTTCAATGCAATACTCCAGGTGGAGTCTCATGGAAGTCAAGTTGAGGGGGAGAACCCCCTCCTTGACCTGCTGGCCACATTGCCTTTGATGCAGCCCAGGATACAACTGGCTTTCTGTGCTGCAAGTGCACATCACTGAGTCATGCTGGGCTTTCTGTCCCATGAACACCACGAAGTCCTTCTCCCTGGGGCTAATCTCCAGCCATTCTCTGCCCAACCTGTACTTGTGCTTGGGATTGCCCTGACTCAGGAGCAGGACCTTGCACTCGGCCTTGTGGAACTTCATGAGGTTCATAAGGGTCCACTTCTCAAGCCTGTCCAGGTCCCTCTGGATGGCATCCTGCTTGTGAACTGCACCACACAACCTGATTTCATCAGCAAACTCACCGATGGATAAGTGGGACTCAATCCCACTGTCTGTGCCACCAACAAAATGTTAAATATCACTGGCCCCAATACCAATCCCTGAGGAACACCACTCATCACCGGTCTCCACTTGGACATTGAGCCATCGACCTCAACTCTTTGAGTGCGACCTTCCAGCCAACTCCTTATCCAATGAGTGGGCTATCCATCAAATCTATGCCTCTCCAGTTTATAGACCAGGACTTTGTACGGTACAGTGTCAAATACTTTGCACAAGTCCAG
Source organism: Corapipo altera (assembly GCF_003945725.1). Taxonomy (NCBI): domain Eukaryota; kingdom Metazoa; phylum Chordata; class Aves; order Passeriformes; family Pipridae; genus Corapipo; species Corapipo altera. The sequence continues at coordinate 5,317,955 of NW_020884908.1, forward strand.
ACAGATAACATCAACTGTTCTTCCCTTAGTCACCAGTGCTGCAATCCCATCAGCCTCGTTGGCTGACACTGATCACCTCCTTGTTTTCTGTGTGCCTTAGCCTAGTTTCCAGGAGGATGTGCTCCATGATCCTGTCAGGTACAGAGGTGAGACTGAACAGCCTGTAGGTCCCTGGGTCTTCCTTTTTCCCCCCCCTTTTAAAACTGGGAGTTATGTTTTCCCTTTTCCAGTCACTGGTAACTTCACCAGTCTGCCACGATTTTTCTAATATGATGGATAGTGACAAGGTCATGAGATGCAGACAGGTAGGATTTGAATTCAGAAGTTTGAATTTGAAACAAATAGTTTATAATCAAGTTTTATTAGATTAGATTACAGTGATTAAACTGAACTATTCATTTGTGATGTTATTTTAAGATAACTTCTTTGGGCAGAGTTAGGTTGCTCCTCTAAAATTTTACCTCTACTTTTATTCATATGACTGGAATTGAAAGAGATCCCAACATCTCTTTGCACACCTGATTAAAAATCCCTATGGACATATCCATCTTTAAAGTGCTAAGAACAACAAAGACATAAAGATTAAGGTAGTTCTCAAGCGAAATTTCAATATTTTTCCCCCACTTCCATTCTTCCAGCCTTCTCAATTTACACACACAAACCCTAACTGAGGGAAAGCCTGAATCAACAAGTTTCCTGGTTACAGTCCTCTATGCCATCTGACAGTGTGAAAATTTATTTTCACCATACACTTTTGGGGTTTTTCTGGGTGGGTGAAGGGGTAAACTATACATGACACTAATTTGTTTCTGGAAGTCTTACATGAAATTTTTTTCAATTTCCTCATGGCTTCTCTCAAGACAGGACACAGAAGCACCCAGCACACTCCTAAAACTAGATCTAGCTGGAAACAGGGATATCACCCAAAAAATGACAGCTCTACCTAGAAGCAAGAAATCCAAGCCTCTGCCATTTAAATTCCATGGTTTTGAAATATGTCTAAGCAACTCTGGTGATTGTTTGCTCACCCGACAAACCCCTTCACCTGAAAATAATTCACTTTCCAGGAAGAAAATCAGGATTCTGTACATCATAAAGAAATCTTCAGTAAAGCCCTAACACATGGGCAAGAAATCCACTATCTTCCAGCTCCAAACCTTCCCTGTCATGTATGAGTGACTGGAGAACTTTATTCAAACACCTTCACCACAAGGTCTGAGACTTGTTTCTTTCTGTGCCTTCTCTCCATACTCATGAATTTGCCATTCTTCACTGTACATGAGCCTGGTCTTTGCAGAAGAGGTGTTACAAACATCCCTTTACAAGTCACACTACCATCATTCTGCACTCCTGACAAATGGCAATTAGAATCTCTTCCTGCCAAGGATAGAAATCAGGGTGGCTTTCATTTCCTGAAAAGGTGAGACCTCACTAAACCAGTAAAATTCCTAAAGAGCAATACACATTTCACTTTAAAAGCAGTACACAGGAAGAGCACAAGTCTTTAGCCCCAAGTTTGAGATGAGTCATGGAATAAACATCTCCCCAAAGGCAATGCCCCTGCCAATCAGCTGATCCATAGCAACTGCAGCACACAGTGGCATTCACAGCTTCCCAGCCCTCCACAGAACCCAGTGAATGCTCAGGACTCGCTTCCGCAGCCAAGGATGAAGGCAGCAGGTGCCAGGTCACAGAAGAAGAGGCAGGGGGGAGGGCACAGGAAGGACAAAGCAGTGCCCTGGTGTGAGGTCAGACAGTAGATAATCTAGCATGGCACAAAATTGGGACTTTACCTTTGAGGAAGAAACGGACAAGAAAACAAGGCAATATTTCCGTCATAAGCATTTACTGATTCACATAAAGATGGAAAACCACTGGTAGTTTCTGGTCCTGAGAACTCTTCACAGCACTTTACTGTTAAGCTGGGTCACCACTGTCTAATCGAGGAAATTTGAAATGTTAAGAATATCACAGCTTCAGAAGGTGACCCATGGCTGTAGATTACAAATCGGACAGAGAACCTTAAGCAATCCCAATGGAAATATCCATTCCCAGCATCTCAGTGTTCTCCCAGCAATACATTAAATGTACACAGCTCCTCATCTCATGTCAAGTGCTTCAAAACGTATTCTAAAAAAAAACATAGTCAAAGTTACTCAGCTTCATACTCCATACCAGATACCTAAAAGCCAGGCATTAGGGAACCTAAATTATACTCTGGAACAAAATCCTACAGTATAACTAAGCTCCCACTGGAGAGAGACAAAAAAAAAGCTTGCAAGTTCTTTTCAATCAAGTTCACAACCGCAACTACAGACAAATCACATGCTTAGTTTCAACAAAAACATTAGCAGGAGGCAGATGCTGACTGAGCTGATAGTTTCCATTTGTTTATTTAACAGTCATGCACCATTACCAACATTAGTCATTTGGTTCCTATATTCCCCCCTATTGCATTGTTTTAAGGTTTATCAGCAATTCTAATCCTATATCATTGGCCATTTTGTGTAACTGAAGTCTATGATTCCACATAAAGAAGCTCTTGGGGATTTTTTTGTTGGGGTTTTTTAAGCACTACTTGATTCCAAGGTCCACCTGGATCATTAATAATCCTGCTAAAAACAACTGCCCTTAGGAACGCTGTTTTAATCCCAAGAAGTGTAAACAGCACAACTCAGAGATTTCTCTAATAATGGACTACTAAAACTTAAAAGTTGTATAATCTGCAAAAGCAATTCAGCAATTCTACAGCAATGGGGTTTACCTCACTCCCCATCTACCCCCATCTTAACCATATTTGGGAAAGCAAACAGTACAGCTCCCACCCAAACCTACAGAGTTTGGTAAAGGAACCACTCCATGAGATTTATCAAGCAAACATGCAGCATCCTGGACTCCATAATCACATACTTCCCAGTTCACTGCAAGATGCTGCTGGTTCTCTTGCTGGTCTTTTATTACAGAAATTGCCCTCCTGCTGCAGTTACCATCTTACCTGCTGCTTCCCGGTGCCTCTTGTCTTTCAGCATTTCCAAAGAAAGAATAAATAAGCTGCAGGTCACCGTATGCATTCTTACAGTCACTGTTTTACAGGGCTAGTCCAGTACAAACCTAAAAATTTGGAGTGTCGAAGTGGGGCAAACAGAATAGGCTCAATTTCATGAATTTATTTCTGTAGCTTCTGTTCACACCTCAGAGAACAACTGCTGACACAAAAGGGGAGACGCTGCCACAAACACACATAACACACTTTCACAGAACAGATGAGCCCTACACAGTTACTCTGGTTTTGATTTGCAGCTGCAAAGGAAAGATAACCCAGCAGATTTCTTCAGTTGCATCAACAAAACAGAACAGGTTTTTGCCTGAACAACTCATTTCCAGGTTTTCGGTCACACAAAAAATAATCTGAATTTGTTCTATAGCACCTATGAAATTTTTTTCCTAGATATATGTAGAATACAAAACCCAACAAAACTACTCATAGATGGGCTGCAGCAAAGAGACTTGCAGCTCAAACTCTCAGAGCACTTACAAGAGGCAACAGAGCACATCCTATTCCCACTAGCAATTCTCATTTAAATATCTTCTCAAGGCAGCTATTAACAAGAAAATCATGCCTGGGACATAGCTGCTCCCAGCTCCCCGGTTACTACTAGGGGAATCCAGTGCAATAGAAGGCATTAGATTTTTCCTCTCCACAAATTAGTTTCTATTTAGAAACTACTTATGCCTATTTGTGACGCTCTGGAATCTAAAGCACTGTGGCAATGCAAGCTCTTCACAAATTACTCCAAGCTTCCAGTATCAGCACAAAGACTACAGTGTCTCAGGGAAAGGTGCTACTGCAACTCGTGCATTATCATTCTTTAGTGAATTCGCTCACAGCAGTTCTGCAAGGCTGCATCTCGATTGCTATCTGCTCTAAATACAGAGCACTGCATGCTGGAAACTACAGTCTCCACTGGCCACACACAGTATAAAAAAAAAAGCAGGTGGCAATAGTATCCTGTTTTACGCATATTCATTTGAGCCCTCAGGCTCCTGGCAAATGTCCAGAGCTCTCAGACAAAGCCTGAAGGTTTCCCAGCGTAAAATAAAAATGGCCAAACTAGTTTTCAGACAGGCAATAACAATATGCTCTAGCCTGATACCAAGTCCAACAGAAAAATCCAGAATGAGTTAAAGCAGAAATGTAATCTAAATTAGGACATTAGTAATTAGGTCAAGCTAATACCAAAAACCATCATGCTAAACCTTACGAAGAGGCCAGCAAAGCCTCCAGGGGCTGGGGAAGACACTCGAATGGCAGAAAGTTAGCTAACTGTAATTAGTGATTATGAACAAAAACCTTCTTCCAGATTGACCCATTTAAAATAAATAGAAGTTCTTTAAAAAGATATGCATAAATTTAATGCATGCAAGACTGAATTTGACAGAATAGGTTCTTAAAGGGTTTTATACACCGAAACACCAAAGGTAGCAAGAAGCTATTTTACATCCAGTGACTAAACTGCAGAGCTTATTTCACCTGTGTAATGGAATAAAGCTTCCTCCTTAAGGCTCATAAAGAACTTCATGACTGCGTGAAGACAGAAGCTATCAGTGCTTTAAGCTGGCAACTTATCTAGCAAAAAGTAAAAGGTCAGAACACCATCAGGTGAGACACAGTTCAGAACAACTGTAGGTTCCCCAATAGGTGGTAAAACAAATAGACATACAGTGAAAGAAACCACAGAGAAAACTCATTTTTATCTTTCAGAGTTCATACTCATCAGCAACCGAGGAGCCACTGAGAACCAAACACTGTACCAAACCAACGCTACCTCAAAAAAAAAAAATTAAGCAAAATACTTCATCTTTGATTTTCCTCAATCTCCCGTGTTCATCCAATACAATCACTTCAAAAAAACTTCACTCACAATCCTCTTGAAAGCGATTATTGAAGAGGCAAACCAAAGTGTACAGATTCAACATACACAAATAATTATCTATTTTTATCTCACTCCGCCACGTCCAGCCTTTGTAGCAACCTTGACATGCCATCCACCTGTTTCCCTGATGCTTTTGACTAATTTCATTCTATTCCCTAATCCGCAAATGCTTTTCCTGAGCCAGTCCATATGGCCACTACATTACTGTGCTCTCTGCATTGCTGGGTCAGGCCCATGGTCCATCCAGCCCAGTATTGTCTGACAGAGAGACACTACCTAGAGACAGCAAAGCAACCACAACAGAAACCTGACTCTCTCTGCTTTGTTACCAGACACCAACTAGAAAAATCTGTCATTGAACTGATGTGTTCCCCTCCAAAGGGGAACTCTAAGCTATGCTATGAACACATTTCAAACAGGCTGCTAATTAAAAACTGTCTATGTTATTAAGACATGATATATGTAAATGCCTAGTTCAGCCTTGCTTTTTTAGCTTGATGTTTGTACAGAGCCTGCTAATGTCAGTACAGGATGCCAACGCTTCTGAAAAACACAGACCATGTCATTCGCAGGCTTTCACAGACACTGGAAACTGCAGATTGGACACGAGAAGCTCTAAAAATCTGGTGAGTTAAGAGTAAGAAAAACTGAACATTTTCCCATGTGGTCTTAAGATTTTGTCCTCAATATTTTGTTGTCCTACACTGTATTTTAAGTTACAGTGACAGAAGTGAGTTGATACTACAGCCAAAGTACAGATCAGCTCCTCTTCAGAGAGGAAAATTGTCTAGACCATTTTCTGAGCATGTCTAATTCAACACTGTCATTACCATCTCTCTCATTACATTCCATACTTTTCTCTTCTGACCACAAGATTTCCCTCAATTCCTACACACCTACTATGCAGGGTGATATTTCCACTAACTACAAAGTAATGTCCAAGTGGCATCAACACCTGAGAAAACCCCAATGTGCATCACTTCGATACTAGGTGTACCCATAGCTACTCAGAACACATTACAGCAAGATGGAAGTCTGTAATTCCCATTTTAAGGGAAGAACTAGTGACTCCCATTACTCAACAATTCTGGAAGAACTAGTGACTCCCATTACTCAACAATTCTGAAACAGATAACATCTGGTCAGACATCTCAGCCTCATTTAGTCGGCTAAACTTACAATATCATCTTTTACTGTTACCAGATCCCAGATCAGATGACTTCAAAAGCATGAACATGGACTTGGAATCAAGGAGCCTAAATTCATTCCTTAAACTGGGCACAAGCCTCCCACTCTGAAAGGGCCAGCAAAGAAGTAAGTTTGCACCTGAGGGACTTTGAGACAGACTGGGAAGCGGTAGAGACATTTTGCTGAATTCCACTCACTCAACAAGAGTAAAACCATGCACAACCACTAAGACAGCTGACTGTTCAATTTACTATGATTTTTAAAAAGAAAAAGAAAAAACCTACAAGCTTGACCCAGCTAAAGCCACAGACTTACCTTATCATCTATACTGTGAGTGGACAGAAGTGACTGAACTAGGATATCTGTAGCCAGAGGTGCACCTACTAGGGAAGACTGCATATATTAAGAAATCCACAATATTCAGCAATGCTCTAGAAACTACTTCGTTACCCTCGCTTGTCATGAGCATTGGTAACTTTATGTAGAAAATGAAGTCTAACAGTCTCTAAAAACATACAATAATGTCATGAAAAGAATGCATTGTTATGAAGACATTTCTGGTGCAATTTTACTATTGCAATACATCTAATTCCATCAGCATTAGCTTTGTGGGTTTTCTACAAGGTCGTACATGCAAAATGAGTCTGTGACCAAAGATGAGAAAAGGGGAATTTATACTTCATAAAATCCATTGTACTAATGTTCCAGAAGCACCCATACCAAATTAGAAACCTGTGGTATCAGCAGGAAACTGTAGGAATTTTTAACAGTTACACTGACTTTTGTTTGTGGTTTTAGTAAAGTCTGGCAGAAGTGAAAGAGGTGACAAATGAAATTTACAAAGTAATTTTAGTCTCTGCTCCTCATATCTCATAATTTTTTTCCTCCAAAGGTGATAAAAACTAGTATTTCTCTCATTTGCACTAGGGAACTCTTGGTGAGGACCTCATCATCCATGAAGAGAACCAGAAGGAACAGCACGTTCTCCTCACCGAAGAGACAGAACATTTAGAAAACAAGCCTTTGCAATGCAGACTGAGGGGAAAAAATTGAACTAAATCAAATAACAATCTATACTATACTCAATAAAACAATTAGAAGCACTAAAGCTTTTTAAAACAAAATTAGCTTAGAGCAAGGCACGACATTTCTTTAGAGAAGAGCAGAATACACACTGGTTAACTTGAGACTCAAGTAAATTCTAGCACGAAGTCCCCAAACTGCATTATACCAACACCACAGAGAAGGACAATAGTTGCACAGTCATCTGCTTGAAGTGTAGCAGAATTCTTCCAGAACATCCCCTTCCCTCTGCAAGCCCAATAATGCGGCACAGTTAACCCTGCACATACAGCACTCATTATGAACAAAACACCTGCCAGTGAGAACCCTTTACCTACTGAAAGACAAGGATATCCAGCGGCCTAAGTTTTATAAACAGGAAACTTGCAATAACTTGGACAAGACAACACTGACATATGATACAACACAAGCCTGTTTAGAACAGAGTAAATGAGAAGCTCCACTCAGAGTTTCAACCTAGAAAAGACTTTGCAGGACCTCCTGTATTTCCAAAGCAGGTTGTGTAGCCTTCAGAACAGAATTCATACTCTACACCTGAGAACTTCAGGTGTAGAAAAATCAGAAATCTAGAAATCTAACTTTTGCTAATTGTTGAATTATTTCTAGTACTCCATCTAGAAGTTTTTTCTTTAATAGCAAGTCAACTTGTCTTTCTGTTTTACTATGAAAACCACATAGTTATTATAAATTAGTAACAGATCTCACTGTACATAATTTATTTTTCCATTCTATCATCTTCTCCTACCAGGAGGTTTATTTTATTTTAATAAATTAAGGGGGGGAGGGGGGCAAATACAAGGTCATGCAGAGAAATTCACCTGATTTGTATACAAAGGAATTTCAAGGAGTTAATTGTTGCCCAAAGTCAATTAAAAACAAATTCACAATGCATGAGGAATATATATCCATAATATAGTTCATTCTGTCAAAAAAAGTAACAGAACAGATTAATACTGGAACTAGAATGTGCTTTCAAAGTTTTTCACAGAATAACCATCCTCTTTAAATTCTGTATTTCCCTCTTCAATTTTAAGAGGTGCTGAAATACACAAAGCCACATCTAACATGGGCTGGAAAACTATATTCATCAAAAATACTGACCAAAACAAAGCAGATCAATTTGAATATTTCTAAGAATAGAATTTCCAAAGACAATAAAATGATACCACTAGGTTTTTGATGCATGCTAGAAGCCTGCATCCCTAAGCACTCTGTTACGCTGCTGGACAGAGAAAATTTTGTGTGTAGTTCTCAGCTCCAAGGTTCAACACTGCTGAACTAACCAAGATATTTGCTTGAGCAATCAGGACTACAGAAGCTTAAATTTCTTCAATAATCAGCAAGTCAATTACTGTGCACTTTAGGTTTTTGACCTTCTGAGTCTTTCACATATAAAGCATGACCATCTCTTAAATACTTAAAGACAAGAAACATCAAGACAGCACTTCCCTCCATATGCTACAGCAAGCTTGAAGGGCATAACTAAGAGCAACATGTTTTCTCAAGAAATTAAAATTAGACCAGCTAACATCCCTTTTTAAAAAATAAACCCTTCACATTTCAGGGGGGTTATGCTATAAAAAATACGTAAAACAACCTTTTGACAAAGATTTGCCCAGCCCTGCCTGCACTTTGGTCTAAAGACATTTCACTTGTCACTTTAGTGATCAAAAAATCCCCCAACTACGGTATGTCTCCTCTTTTCAAAGTACAAGAAGCAGGGCAGCTGATTTCTGCTCACACCCCTGAGGTAGTGCAGTTATGAGTCACCAAAAAGAATGAAACCCGTTGGGCTTAACCCCATTAGTAACAACAGATCACGGCATGATTCCAGTTGAACCTGCACACACGAGTAAACCTGCTCTGAAAGCTACAGGGAAACAAACTACTGGAAAAGCCACACCTGAGAATAAAAGTTGTATATTTTCTGTACACACACACAGAAAAATAAGCACACTATTGCTAACCAATACTTGGCATGCTTTACATTCTGGTCAGTGTGATTTCAGTGGTATTAACTGACAAAATGAAGTGGTCACAGCTAACAACTGAACAGAGGCAGAACTCAGTGACAGGTGAAGGAGTATTGCTTTGTAGGGACACCTCATATCCTGAAAAGCTACATTAAAAAGTCAGCTTAATAGTCTTTACCAAAAAAAACCTACCAAATTATTGGTTGTTTCATGATGCCTATCAACTGATAGAATAACGTGGGACACGAGCTTGACCTTTAGCCTCCCACACTGCAGGCAGGTGTGCTAAAACTGTTGAGGAATCTTCTCAGAGAGGTCAGAGATGTTGTTTCACTTGCAGAAAAAGTGAGAATGCACTTTCAAAGGCTTCCAGGGCCAGAAACTCTCCTTTATCTATTTTAGGAAATGAAGATCCGGGAAAATGCAGTCCATAGGTCAATTATCTTAAACCTAAAATCAAGGATTCTCTGAATCAAGCTGAATTTTTTACTCTTCTCTTCTGCTCTGCTCTTCCATTTCTCTTCAAAATGGAGCAGAACAGGAATCCCAGAATAAAGAAGCTTTTACATTTTTAATTATTCTGCTGAACCTCTTTCCACTGCTGCCATAAAATACACCTCCAGTACACCACTCAAAATACCGCACTAGAAACAAGGTAAAATTTAACACGCTCATGAACAATTTCCCCTCACACAAGTGTCCTAAATCATAAACTATTCACCAGAATTTCCTTTTGAACCTCATGTCCTTATATCTAAACACTGGGTTTTGTCCAGGACAATAGTCAAGTGGACTCCAAGTAGCTTAAATCACTTCCTCATACTTGAAGCATCCATGAAACCTCCGATATGCACTTTATTTTTGTCACTACTTCAATTCCCCTGTACTGAGACTTTCATGCAAACAATTTAGAGCATGACATTGTACAAAAACATTCAAAAAATAAACATTCACCATAACCCAAGAAGATAACACTGAAAAACATTAAACAGACGCAGCCCACAAATATTTAGTGACCATTAAAATTTGTATGTAGCAAAGAATGCTACTAACAAAATAACTGAAATGCAAACAGCATTTAAAAAACCCAGGATGACTCTTGCCTCAACCTTTCTTGTTACTGAGCTTTATGCTATTACACACTCTCACTTCCTGGTTTGTCAGAAACCACATTGTTTCAAAGTCAAAGCTGCTCACTTAAAGGAAGGAGGAGCGACGACAGGTATTTTTAGAGATGCATTAAGACCTCTGATAATAGCAGAGTATCTTTGAAAACTTAAAGGCAGTTTTTCTCCTAATGACCGGCCTCCTGCATCAAAGAAACATTATTAACTAGCCCAATTGCTTTAGGTAAACTGCAACTTGAAGCAATTGGCCCAAGAAATTCAACATATATATATATTACGTCTGTAGCTTCAGCAGGAAAAGTTGTATCCTCAATTTTTAGTGAGATCTGTTATGAAGAATTAAACACATCCACATGGTATTCAAAAAATAGCAGCTGACTCCCTAATTCATTAATAAAAAAAGGACACTGAAACCACATTCTACTCTTCTCAACAAGCAGACTATTTAACGAATTTAAATGAACTGCTCCCTGAAATCCTCATCCCCTGTACATGGAAGTTCTGCCTACTTCCAAAGCAAATGAAAAGCAAAGAGGGGTGTAAATATCTTCATGGGAAAACTTGTTTTCACTTAGAACAACAATATGTATGTTTTGATGGCAGTTCGAGTTACTAAATTAACATTTAACTTTCTTGTTGAGCATATCTGTTAAATGTTTAAACATAACAATACGCTTCCCAGCTCTAAGTAAAGCAACAATTTCTCTGAGGCTAATTAAGGAGGATGCTGTTCAGAGCTATATCAAGTTTAAGTATGCAAGTTTAAGTATGCATGTTAAGTATGCTCATATCCTTTTTTTTTTTTCAGCTTTTGTCATAAGTAAAACAACTTAGCTGAAATCCAGTATGGTGAAGGTGTAAACATGTAAAAAATTACTAACAGAAAGATAACATCAAAAAATTGTGGGATTCTTTTGCATGTCTGTGCTGTTCTTTTCCCTCATTCCAGCAATCAACTTACCAGATTAAACACAGTGTCGACTATGTCTCTGTTGGACACTTCACCAACTTCCACAAGCCCTGTCAGCACCGCAAATTTCATCTTGATACCTCGGATGGGGACTCCTGGATTCAAAGGCTGCAGCACACTTCCCCCTTCAGCAGCATTTCCTTCTTTTCCCGCTCCTCCTCCTCCATCATCACCTGTTGGCTGAACAACTTGTTTGTCCTCACTCGCCATGGCTAGTTCACCGCAGGTTCGGGCTTCCAGCGCCAGCTCCGCGCTCGCCGCTTCGGGAAGAAGGAGCGACCTGTGCAGCCGGGAAGGTGAGCGGCGGCCCACTCCTTCCTTCCCTTCAGCTCCGGCTCCCGGGGAAAGCGGCGTCCGGCGGGGGAGGGTGTCAGGCAGGGAGGACGCGCCCTCGGAATCGCGGCTCTCTCCTCAGCAGGAGGCGTCTGTCACAGCGCTCTGCCCCCAGGCAGGTATTTACAGCCCTGAAGGACAACGCGAGGGGTGTTTCAGTCCGCAGACCGCTGGGCGCTGCCCCACAGCCCGCGGGTCCCGGCCCCTGCCCCGCTCCCCGCGGGGCCGCCCCGGGAGCGCTCACGCCTCTCCCCGCGGAAGTGCTCCGGGACCCGCCGCGCTGCGAGCCCGGGCGCGAAGGGTTTAATCTCTTTTTTTTTACTATTACAATTATTATTATCTTTTTCTTACAAGGAATCTGCTCCTCCTGCCCGCCGCGCCCCCTTTTTTTCCCCCCCCCCGGCTCCTGCCCCGGCACCGCCGCAGGTGCAGCGCCCCAGCCAAGTTCGCACTCACCGCGGGCTGCGGAGGGGGCGCGGGCTGCCCCGACGCGCCGCTCGGGGGCCGGGAGGCGGCTGCGCTGCCGCGCTGCCCGCTGCGCTGGGCTGGGCTGCGCCGGCCGCCCCTCCGCCCGCCGACAGGCGCCCGAAGTTCCAGCCGCCGCCGCTGCTGCTGCTGCTGCTGCTGCCGCCGCCGCCGCCTCACACCGCGGTGCCGACCAGCCCCATCTCCTTCCTGCCGGCGCTGCCGCTCGCTGCCGCCATGACAGCGCGGAGCCCCCGGAGCGCCTGCGCGGGCCGGGCGCGGGCGGGGCCGGCGCGCGGGGCGGGAGCGGCGGGCTGCGCGAGCGCAGGTGGGCCAGGTGAGCGCAGGTGCCACAGGTGAGGAGGAGGAGGAGGAGGAGGAGGGGGGCGGCGGCGAAAGGGAAGCGCTCCGGCCATCCCTGCCCTGCGCCTCGGGCAGCGCCCCGTCGGGCAGGCTGCTCACCTGCGGGGATGCGGCGCCTGCGTGCACCCGGCCGGTGCCCCAGACTTTACTGCGCTGTTCACAGAATCACAGAATCGTTAGGGTTGGAAGGGGCCCCTGCAGGTCATCCAGTCCAACCCCACCGCCCAGGCAGGCTCACCTGGGGCAGGTGACGCCGGGAACCCGTCCAGGTGGGTTCGGAATGTCTCCGGAGAGGGAGACTCCACGACCTCCCCGGGCAACCTGTTTCAGTGCTCTGCCACCCTCAAAGCAAAGAAGTTCTTCCTCGTGTTGAGTTGGAACTTCTTATGTTTTACTTTATAGCCACTGCTCCTCGTCTTGTCGCTGGGTATCACTGAAAAGGGTCTGGCACCATCCTCTTGGCACCCGCCTTTGAGATATTTATATGTACTAATGAGATCCCCTCAGTCTTCTCTTCTTTAGGCGAAAGAAGACCCAGCTCCCACTGCCCCTCCTCGTAAGAGATGCTCCAGACCCTTCATCACCTCTGTGGCCTCCGCTGGACCCTCTCCAGGAGCTCCTCGTCTGTCTTGTTCTGAGGAGCCCAGAACTGGACGCAGCACTCCAGATGTGGCCTCGCTAGGGCCGAGTTCTATAACTGCTTGGAGTCTGCCGCTCCTGAAGCAATTTTTTTTTTTTTTTTTTTTAGAGAGGGGTGGTTTTGGAGTGGGGTATTTTTCGTTCTTTTTATTTTTTTTTTTAATATAAAAATAACGCGTACGCGAACAGCGGGTCGCCAGCTGCCTTCGCGGCTCCAACCCCGAGGAAAACCGCGGCGCGACAGGGAGCGCCTGTGCTGGGGTGGGGGGAGAGGAGCTTTCCCAGCTCCAGCTCCTGCCGCCGCAGCGATCCCGGGGAGGCGGGTGAGCCGCTTCCCCACCCAAACCTCCGGCATGGGCGGGAGGGCGGACGTCCTTCCCCCTCCTCCTCCGGGCGCTGCTCCCTGGGGAGCGCAGGGGGCGCGGATATGGGTCAAGCGAGACGCCGCCCAGACGTGACGAGCTGAGGTGAAAGGGGTGCAGTAGGAGGGAAGGAAAACTCGCCCTCTTCCCTCAGGTTAGAAGACTGAGAGCTGCGCCGGTTGTTTCGGTTTCCCAGAGCCGGTGTCACGCCCGCTCCCACCGAAGGGGCGGCTGTGCCCAAAGCCGGGGCCCCGAAGCCCCCGCCGAGCCGCGGGGTGGGCGGTGTAACCTCCGCGTACAACTGCGGGTCCTGCTCCTGCCTCTTGTAAAGCACGAGAAGCGGTGCCCTTTCTGTGCTACCTCCCAGGGCGACCTGAGCTATAAATCCCATCCTATCTCAGACGCAAGGAGCCTTTTGTTTGACCTTTCAGAGAATCTATTTGATATTAACCCGAGTATCTGTTAATAAAGAAGGAGGAGGGTCTGCTCCTCCGAACTCTTCATTCAAGCAGTCTTCAGCTCTGCATTTTTAAGGAGACTGCTTGTGTTAATAGGGATTAGACACGCTTCTAAAGACCGGGGGGTCTTGTACCGGCTGTTTAACACACAGGCAAGTGTTTGAGTTTTATTAACACATTTTCACAGTCAACATGGCAGCAGCAGAGATTTCCAAAGGAAGGATCATCTTAGGGATGGGAGCATAACTTGCAGATACACAAACAGATATCGAAAACAAATATAAATATGCGTACAGTTTAAAGTTTCACATCTTCTGTGATATACAAAGCTGTCATTTATTTAATTCTATGGAGGGAAAGGGAATGAATCTTTAAATTGGTAAAAGCTTCTGCATTTTGAAATCTGGCACTAAAGAAACTCCAAAAAGTGTGTTGGGTGTTTTGTCTGGGAAATAAAAATCGCACCTTATTCTTCATACTACACCATGTTTGGGACAGAATTTTTTGTATGTTCACCTCTCTGACCCTGTTTACACCAAAAAAAACTACAAACAAACTCAAACCACATTTTTTCCAGAAAATGCTTTTCTGAAATGATGTGCAATGTTCCTGACAAGCATAATGCTAAATTATGCTAAATATTACTGTAATATTTAATATTAACTATTATACTAACTGGATTTATTATTAAATAAAATTTTTACTTGCCTGTGGCCTGATTTGGGAATGCCATATTTTGGGTGTGTTGGTATCAAATTTCCTATAGTTTTTGGCCAAAAAAATCAAAGACACTCCACAACACTTTCTGTTTCAGTGCTTGTTCCATTCCCTTCCTACATAATTTTCTCACATTGTTACTTTTATCTATAGAGTGTGTGTCAAGACTAGAATATTTCATAGCTGCTCTCTTGTTTGAATTTCCAAGTCCTAAAAGAGGACTAAGCTCCTTTTTTTCCTTTCTTTCCTCATTTTCCTTAGTTACATACATACATAGTTATGTAAGTTACATACATACATACATATACATTATTAGGGAGATGCTGATATCTAATTTAAGCTGCAAACATCTGCAGTTTCTTCCTCGGAATTAGAAATGTTTAGAACTGTAATGCTGACACATTCAGCCTCTACAGTGAGCTTGTGTGGTTATACACATGCTGTGTAATCTTGACATTTTAATCTTAAGAGTTTGCTGCTGCCAGCTTTTCTTAGGCATGTTTTGGATTCCTCACATCTACTGCTTGAGCTTCCTTGTCTTTCTGAGTCACCTGTAGTTTCCTACAGTATTGACTTCCCTCTTGTAAGGAAAATATAAGTACACGTTTTCACACATCATTTTTACCTGCCTGCTTTAAAGTATTCCCTGGTTGGCCTTTATCTTTAAGCTTTTCATCAGGCTATCTGCCACCAGGCAAAAGCAGAAATGAAATAAAGTTTGGAATTCTTTACGTACCTGGTGACTGGGAGTATGAGTTCTATTTGTGGCCCCTCCTGTTATCCAAATAGAATGTAACATTTGTTCTTAAAATTTTTTTGCTTTCTTCTTTGTTTTAACATCACACTGGAAAGAAAATAAATGAAATTAATTGCAAAAATCCAGCTTAATCGATTTCAGATGTTTTCATCTAAACTGCATACTCCAATAGTCAGCAAATCCAGTTTGCCAGTACAGACAGCATTGTCATGCTGAATCCTGTCAGATCTTCCTGTATTTCCTTACAGATAAATAAATACTTCTGGACCGATCTTGGTTGTTAAAGGCAGTGGGGTATGTGCATTAGTAAAGGCAGGTAAAATTCAGCAGACTGCCAGTTTAGGGTTCCAAAGACAATTGTTTTAATTTGATTTTTCATCCAGGTAAAAACAATGTTAAATTCTCCAGGTGATCTGTTCTCCATTTGAGCTGGTTTTATGTTCAAGCAACCATGCCAACCCCCTCCCCCCACAAAGATTTGGAGAAACAGACTACATTAGATATAAGTTACTTAAACTACAGCTGAGAATTGGGAATGAACCCTGTCTTAATCCTTTGACCTGAGCTTCCCTAGTGTGGGTTACAAGTCTAATGCTGGTTCTGTCTCCCACAAAAAATTGGAACTGCTGAGATAAGGGAATAAAAAAACGTTTTCTCTAAACCTTAAAACCCAAAAGCATGGATTAAAAATGAACTTGAACCCCCAGATTGGGAATGAACCCCATAACATTTTATGGAAAGTATTAGTAAAGTCTCTAAAGTCTATTTTTAAAAAAATATACTTTCTGTTTAAACAACGTTTTAGATATTACCATGGGTGCTGGCTTAGAAGCTTTATTCAAACCTTCTGAACCCTCTGTTCAGCACTGATCAGATCCCACTGGGGATGCTGTGTCCCATTCTGGGCTCCCCAGTACAAGGAACACGTGGACATACTGAAGCAGGTCCTGTGGCAGGCCACAGACATGGTGAAGAGACTCAAGCATGTGATGTAGGAGGAGAGGCTGAGAGAGCTGAAGGGAGAGAAGTCTTGGGGGTATGTTTTCAACGTGCATTAATAACTAGTGTGGGAGTGAACTACAGCAGCTGAGGAACAGACCCACTGCCAGCTTCATTGCATCTGCTGAAAGAGCAATTTTTGGCAGCTGGAGCCATTACCCTTTTAAATTGCTGCAGATAAATCTGAACAGTGCTCAGAGATCAGAACTTTTATGTAGAAGCACCCATTTAGTTCATATAGGTTAAGAAAGCAAGTGTCCACAATAACTCATAACTTTCTTCTGCTTACACAGAAGAAACTAATGTGTTCAGTTTTATTGGGCTTTGGGGGGGAGCTTCATGACACCAAGCAATTTCAAAATAATTTTTGAATTAAGCACATTTTAGCAATTAAATACTCTTCCTTTAAGCAAAATGAGGGAAAAGAAATAGTATATAATGTTATAGCTTTTTATGACAAAATGCTTCTTTATCTTGATCTCAAACACTGGATGACAAGAAATGGCATCAAGCTGTGCCAGGTTTAGATTGGATATTAGGACGAAAGGGTTGTCAAGCATCGGGACAGGCTGCCCAGGGCAGTGGTTTAGTCACCATCCCTGGAGGTATTTAAAAGACATGTAGATGTGGCACTGGGGGACATGGTTTAGTGGTGGACTGGGCAGTGCTGTGTTAAGGGTTGGACTCCATGATCTCAGAGGGTTTTTTCCAACCTAAATGATTCTAATATTCTGGCATTGAGCTTCTTTAAAAATTCTTGACTAGAAATAAAAACCCAAATTAAAAAGCTGGTTTTAAATACTGTTGACCTTAAATATGAGAGGTCCTCTCAGTGTTTACTTCAAGAGAGCAACGTCATCCCAAAACAAAGATTAGCTTTGAGGAAGTTTTCTTTCGATTAAGTGTGAAGGCTTTTGCAGTATGTGTTAGATGGTATTGTTTTATTTTTTAAATATACTTCAGTGCATTTTTATAATGTCGAATTTTACTTTTTTATAATGTATTTTTTAAAATGCATATGGTGATTTTTCCTCATTTTTGTTCACAGGTGTAATCAGTTTATCTCTTCATTTGTCAGCATCACATTTTCAGCATTGGTGAATTGCTGCTATCAGTGTTTTTAGAAGCACAGAATTAATAAATGAATGCTTAATGAGTCCCAGCTAGGTGGCACTGGAAAATGCATTTCCATTCTCTAAGGAAATTATGTAGGTACTGAGCTGAAGAAGCTACTTTAGCTCATCTTTTTAGGGTCTTCAAAATGTCAGTGTAATTCCTTACACTATCCAAGCTATAGCAGGAAATATCTCATGAACTTGTACCACAGCAAATTCTGAATAAATTTATGAAACACCTCATTGTGCACTACTTTTAATGAGCACTCCTTACTTTTCCTTTTGAGTGTGCACCCTGATTTGTTACCCTTTTCTCCACTCTCTCATTTGTACTAAAAGATATAATTGTAATTGTGAAAGTCCTCTTAAGAATCCAGTTCCTGGCAGCACTGTAAGACACATTTGCTCTGTTTTCTGCTTTGGCAGTAAACCCTACGTTGTTTTTGGGCAAAACAAAGGTACATGGCATTAGCAAACAGAAGACACTACAAATCATGTTTCTTCACTGAAAGCCAAGTTTAAATGCCATATTCATCAGATCAGACATCTGCAAACTTGCAGAGTGTGCTGGAGGGAGGTGTCTTTGCACCTGTGCTTACCTTGCTATGCTGGACCCAAAGGATTCTGCGAGCCTGTGGAAGCAGCTGCTCCCAGCCTGGCTGCAGCTGTGCCCATCCCTCATTACACAAAGCTTGCTCCACAGTTGTTTCCCATGTACTGTTTGAACCCTCCAGCCAAGCCTGGTCCAAAAGACGCATAAGATCCAGAAATAGCTCCATATTAGAGTTTTGAGAGGGATTATGAGAGGTTTTCTGCATAAAACTCTAGTATGATCTCAGAGGATGTTTTGAAATCCCCAACAAATTACTTCTCACAGAGGCTGGATTAAGATCTGTGGAGTAAATGCAGTTACAGGCCTGTGCTACATCACAGAAAGGAACAAGTAAGAAAAACTTGTATTATTATCAGTATTATACTGATAATAATGAACAGCTCACTGTTGGTACGTATTACTTCAGTCTTTCACTTCTATTGTATAGTTTGAACAACAAAGATTAGAGATGGTCCTGTAATGAGCAATGAACACAAAAGTTGTATAATCTCTTTCTGGCTTTTAGTAGTTCTCTGGATCACAACACTGAAGTAAAAACAGTTAGAAGAGAATAGACAAGCCTGAGGATTTTGGCTAAGTCATTGTTTCCCAGGGACTGTGTAGCAACTGGTGGCTACACAGAAAGGAAAGAAAATAAAGGACATGGGGTGTCTCTGAAAATTCATGCTGTATTTTCATTTTCTTCTTTTTAAACCAGCCTATGTACATTTTGGATCCTGTATTAATTTTGGCTCACCTGACACCTTTCTATTATAACTACTAATTCCTTCTATTTTTATCTGTCACACTTTTTTTTTTTTTTGCTCTCTCATTTTCTTTTCAGTAAAGCTCCCCCTGAATTAATGCTTATGTAGGATTCAGAGGGAGGAGGCTCTGTTGGAGGGAGGAAATTTAATAGGGCTGTGTGTAGGAGGATGAGCAGGTCAAGGAAGAGGAGATGAACCTCATGCTTTGTAAGGAAGGATAAGGACGGTATCAAAATAATGAGGTGAATTAAACAGAAGAGAGAACAGCAGAAAGTGAAAGGAATGGAATGACCTTGTTTTAATAGAAACAGGGATCAATGGCAAGGGAAGTGTTCAGGGAGACAATCCATACAGAGCAGTAATGAATCACGGGAATCAGTGCTTTAGGAATAGGATGCAAACAGGAATAAAATATTTAGAAGACTGCTGCATTTACCAGGCTCTTCCAAACTGCACGGTCTTTCATTAGATTATTAAAACAGAGGTGTACTAAGGAACATTTTTTTACATTCTTACTTACTTTAAGAAGTCACAAAATGATCAAGGATTGTCTGACCAGATTAGCTGTGGTGTTTTGCATATCAAGGCACTCAAACTGACTACTTTGCAAGGCTGCCAGGTGCTGGAAGACAGTAGCTTACTGTTAAGGATCAGGCACTGTGGAAATCAGTATTTCCTGAAGATACAAATCTTTTACATAATCCTTTCTGTATTATCCCCTATATCCTATCCCCACTAGATTTATGAAACCAGCGATTCACCACTGATCCGATTACTCCAGTTAGCACCAACTGAAAACAAAAAAAAGAAACGTACTTTCACCTCAAAATGCTGGGAACATCCAGCTGACTCTGGGGAAATAGGAGCTCTGGGAAAAATCTGGGATCTGGCAGCAGGTATTGACAGTGGTATTAGGACATAGAATTAAGGAATTAATTGAGCAAAGGTAGATCTAAATAATTTCCGTAGCATTATGCCCATAACACTTGACCAGATGGTAATACATTGATAAGAGGTGCTACTGACGTTACAGCAAATAATCTGTGGAACTACCAGTAAGGAACACAAAGCCAGTCACAGCTGTTACCTGGATGGATACTCTGTGTGAAATTTGTCTTCTTTATGTTCATGGGAGGTGGATTGTGAGACGCGTCCACTGAGTTGTGTAGTGACTTAAATATCATGTCAAATTATCACCCAAAACTGTTGATCATAATGTTATTAGTAAAAGCTGGACCATTGTATCTCTGCAGCTGCCAGCCACCTACTCACCTACCTCAAGGATAAGCGGATCTGTTTCCGTTAATGAGGATTAGACACCATTATGGAAACTATTGATTTACATATGCCCAGATAAATGCAATTAAACTTGTGATATGCTATTGTACTTCATTTAAAAAAAAAAAAAAAAAAACCAAAACCAGCAGTATCCTAGCACTGAAAAAGCCTCCAGGAATTCTGATCCAGACTATGACACATTGCAGCCACATTATCCTGACTATCTAGAATTATCTTTTGTAACTGCTCTCTGCTGCAGAGTTTCACAAATGTACTTAAGGATTGTTTCATTGCACTGGTACTACAATCCTGATGAATGCAAAAAAGGCCCCAAATATCCAGAGATTTTTCAAAACTTAGTCTAGTGGTTCTCATAAATCCTAAACTCCGAGAGAAATTTTCAAGAGAAAACATTCCTGGAAGACTTTGGTTTTCACATTCATGAATGGAAGGCCAGAGAGATGCTCAATAGGATTGTTTTAACCAACTATCTGCACCAGATGAAGAAGCTGTACACTTTGTGTCAATGAAAAATGCCAAAGGAAGAGGAAAAGAATAGAAGGTTAGCAATGCACAGCTTATTTTCTTAATTCATGGTCCATTTAGGAATGGATATTTTTTTATACAGGAGAAGAAGAGAGATGGGAGAATTCTGCAGAAACTACTGCACGACTTTGATTATCAAACAGCTGAGCAGGCACTGGAAATCTTCAGACAGAGCTTCACACATCATGGCACGTGCCAGTGGTGGCACACAGACCACTGCCAAGCAACATGCTATCCAGGAAAGAGCCAAGAACTGCTGCTGCCACAGTGGCTTCCAATAGCAACTTCAGGTACTGCACACCCTCCTCTTCAGGCCAGGGTCCCCAGGGCACACAGACAGAGAGCTTTGTGCAGGAAGTTAGTGTATGCTCCTTCAGTTTACACTCTTAGCTGTGATTCACTTTCGGACACCTCAGATACCTGAGGAAAGATTTAACCATCTAGGTTATTCCACATCCTACGCTTTGATAATTCTGAGGTGCCCAGGGTGAATATTATTAGTTTTTCAAGCGTAGCTAATTTTGGATTATAATAATATTTTTTATTATTCTTAACTAACTCTTGCGCTTTTTTTAATTGTAATTTTTTAATTACTCTGCCAAATTCACCACTAATGGGTTCCTCTTACACAAAAAAAGCTAGCTTTCTTCTGCATGTTTCCATTCCTTTGTTATGTTCTTATGAGCTTGCAAATCTGTAAGCACTTTTCTCCATTTGCAGGCCAATGTGGGGAGGTCAGGATGTTTATAAGGACCTGGAATTCCAAAAAATTCATTTTGTATTTTAGTTTTGATTATTGCCACTTAAGCATAATGACAACATCCATCCAGCTAAAAGTTCAGTTTCACTGGAAATTGCTTTTTTTTCCAGTGAACCACTGCTAATCAAAAATGTATGAGCAATGCTTTCCTAAGTAAAAAAAAAAATAGTAAAACAGTCTCATAAGTAAAATAAAATAAAAAATGGAGAGTGAACAACTTTCTGTTCTAACGTGGCCATCTGTCATTTATAAAGACATCACCCCATTAACCTGTCTAATCAACTCCATTCTTTTTTCAAAGTTGGTTAAGTAAGTTTATGAGGAGACGTAGATGTTCTCTTGATTAAATCTGTTGTAAGACGGCCTCCCTGGTGTTCTGCTTTGTGTGCATTTACACATATAAAGGTAATTACAAGTACATATCACTACTGTAAATTCCATGCTTGTCATATTACAGTACATGACATTTTCATTTCCTCCTGGTGAAAATGAAATCTGATATTTTCTGTTCAAGCAATAATGACCAATTAGAATTTGTTATTATTAATGTCTATCCTAAAGTATTCCAAGTCATGAGGTGGTTTCCTCCTAGGCAGTTGAATTTATAATGTGGAAAAAAGGGGGTTGACATGTTGCTATACCACCTTCATCCATTCCCCCTCAAGACTGGTTATTCCTTCAACAAACTGGGAGATCCTTATGGAAAACCCGCAATACAAGAGAGAATATTACTGAAATCAGGTTTAGAGTTGAAATAACTGATTCTCCTCAGCAGAAATGTCTGCCTCTCAGCTTTCCTGCCTGACATTTTGCTTTTATCACAGGAACCAGAGGTCAGTTCTCCTGCAGGTGCCCGTAGCTCTGGAGAAGTGGGAGTCATTTAAGTTGCATTAGTCCTGATGCAGTGTGGTCACTTATCTGCATCAGGATTTCTTCAGGGCCTTCAGGTTCCTCCAGTAATGGGGAAACTGTTGCAAACTGACCCTTTGAAGAACTGCCCTAGGAATGAAATCAAATAACTGTGCTCTACTGGAACCACAACAGGAAGGCTTCTATAGCATGCAGTCAAAGTTTATGTAAATACCTGAAATACCAAGCGCTTTTTAAATGCTTTACTAGTCACTTAAGTAAGTCCCAAATAGGTTGTACTTGATAAAATTCCAGTTTTGTCACTGCCAATTTCAGCATTAGGATAATTTTTTTAATTACCTGACTCTTGTTTAAAATAAAATACCTGGCTTCAAATCCTGAGATGAGTAGATTTACGCATATGGAGAATTTTTTTAAAGGATCCTTCAATGGTCATGGAAAGCACATTTATTTCTAGAGGAGTTTGAGAACGAAATCTCTGCACATTATATGTGAAATCTTCCCTCTAGAAACTTTCCTCTCTAGAGGTAACTTGAGAGATAGGAAATGCACAAACCCACAGTGAAGAGGAAAGACAGCTCTATATCATATGTGGAGAGAGAGAGTGAGAGGGTTAAAAAAGAGCAAGCAGTTGGAATTATGTCGTGACACATCATATGATAGAAAGCAGATGACAACTTTTGAGGTACTCCATTTGGAAGATGGAAACAGATCTCCTCTGCTCTCACTGAAATGTCGTGGAGAAAGCTGGTAAAGAAACTGTTGAGGAGTGTTACAGCTCAAGAGTGGCCAGTATATCTCTTGACAGATCTCAGGTATTAGAAATTCAAAGGAGTATAAAAGTATTCAGACAAAAATTAAATACCCATAACCTTGCATCAAGCACAGAGACACAAGAATGGAGAATCTTACTTGCCACTTTTTCTTCTTTCCTCTTTCCCAGGCCATAAGCACCTGTATCATAGTCACAAAGTGGCAGCTGTTTCATCTCCTTTTTCTCTCCCTGAAGAAAACTGACACTTGGAAAAACAAGGAGTAAGCTCATGCCACCTTTACAGTCTGAAGGCAACTGAATGTAATACCACGCAGCAGATAAAACTCTAATCTAGTGTTGGCAATTTTAAAAAATGAGTGGTTTTGCACAATTTGAGCTTTACCAGCTCTTCCCTTAGAATTTTATTTTTTCTCAAAAGCAAAGGGAGGTAGCAGTAGCAGAAGCAGAGAGTAGAAGCAGCAGTGGCAGACTAAATACTCTGAACTTCAGTTTGTCCAGGCAGCAGGCAGACAGGATTTCATGAGAAGCTGTGGATGCCCCATCCCTGGAAGTGTTCAAGGCCAGGTTGGATGGGGCTTTGAGCAATCTCATCTAGTGGGAGGTGTCCCTGCCCAGGGTAGGGGGTTGGAAACAGATGATCTTTAAGGTCCCTTTCAAACCAAATCATTCTGTGATGCTGTGATTCATGGGAGGGTACTCTAAGGGCCAAAGGGCCACAAGAGACTGGTGAGTCTTGGAGGCCAGCCTCCTGAAAGCACAAGGACAGTCCACCCTGAACTGCAGGAAAATGGGTGTGCATAGCAGGCAGCCAGACTGGTTGAACAGGAAATTCCTAACGGTTCAAATGTGAAAAGGAAGTGGATGGGGCTGGAAGAGTGGATGGGGCTGAGCAGCAGAAATGGAAGTTTTGTGGCTCTGAAGGGATAGAGCTGGGTGTTACATGCCAGAGAGGCTGTGGAGTCCACAACCTTGAAAATTTAAAAAACTTGAATGCATAAGACTCTAAGCAATCTGACTGTGCTTTCCAACCTAAATTACTCAATTGCTCTACATTCTTCACAGAATTAATAGTCATACAGGCCAGCCTAGACCACTTTGCTCAGGGCACTGTCCAGCTGAGTTTTTACTATCCCTACAGAGAGGCTACTTACAATCTTAACTTAGCCATATTAATTGAACCTAATTTAAACTTAATCCTTAGTGGTTAATTTCTGGCAGCCTTTCTTTTCATTTTGTGTGAAATGTATGTACCAGTACGTGGGTTCCTTTCTTGGAGGGAGTGTCAGTTTTCAAATCAGGATCTGCATTGTCATGAGGATTTTAAAGATGAATTCAATTAACAGCCTGATTTAATGTAGACTAATTTTTTTTTCAAATTAAATACAGACTGTAGGCTATCTTTTAGTTGTTCTTTCCTATGTGTATAGGCAGTTTGTAAAAGTATTTTACAAATTTACTTTACATTAGAAGTATTTCAAGTTATTGTGAAAAATGGTCTCATTTTGAATATTGGCTGTTATAAAAAACGAGATTTACAAATATTTTCTGATACCCAGTCACATCAGAGGTACAAAAATGCTGTGTGTTGTTAGCATGATGAAAAATAAATTATATGAGAACGGCATAGATTTTCTACAACATTTACTGCACTTTTTATTCAACATTTTATATAAATTGATCTAAACATACTTACAGTAAGGAAGTGAACTAGATGACTTCCTGATGGCACTTCCTATAAAATATTTCTGTGATTTCTTTGTCAGGAAATTATTACTGATCTGAGCCCAGGGTTGAGAAGTCTTTCTGCCTAAGCCTATGCCTATTGAAATGCACTGAGGTCTCTTTAGTTAGATCATTGTCAGCTGAAAGAAGGCTTAGGTGCAGAAATAAAGGTTTACATGCTCTGGTAGTGCAGCTGTACTGGTTTTGATGACAATGTTCTGGGTTGTTATTTCCTCCTCTTTTATTTTAAGCACCCTTGCAGTAGCATGGCAAGGGTGTTTATCCATTTAAGAAGGATCTCTCTTTTTCAACTTACATTTGTATCTCAAAAGGATACAAAATTAAAATAGATGGGATCAGATGTTAACACATAACCTCACTGTTTGAATTTAATAAATACTGCGAATTGCAGTCTTGCTTAAAGAAAGGAGCAAAAATTGAATAAAGGGTTTGGGATTCAGCTGTAAAAAATAACCATAAGTATCCACACATTTTCAAAAGCTTGAATTCCAGCGTTATGAGAGTGTGAATGTTGTCGGGGACTGGATATAGTATTATTCTAGTGCTAAGTCTATTTTCTGCTTTTTGAAAAAGAATTTTCCACTAAGATTATGACTGCCAGATTTCCTACACCACTTGCTACCCTCGAATATTTTGGAGGCTCCCATCATCTTAATACAAGCTGTAAAAGAGATGATTTGGCCCTGGGACTACAGACGTGCCAGTTCCTGTGGCACTTCAGACACCTGGTAGTCTAAAGTGTACAATTTGAAAACACTTATGTGAGCAAATAACCGTGCTCTCCACTTACTAAATTAATTTAACGAGCCACATTGTAAAATTATACTGCAAGCCATTCATGATCCTTGAGATGAAACATGTTACTCTTCAAATAATGCTGTAGGGTGAAATACTTATACCTTGAAAGGAGAAAAAAAATGACAGAAATATCTTAATTTAACTGATCCCTCACATTTTTAACATATTGGCCTCATACAACTGATGATTGGGTAAATAGACATTCAGGCACATGCCTTTTAGACAAAAACTTTCATAGTCTCATTTTCTTAATTTGAAGTGGGTGCTGGATAAAATGCATGAGGAAAGTCAGATTTTTCTGCCAACTACAGCATAGTGGAAATCTTCTTGCATAATGAAGTGTTAACTAAGTCATGCTTTTGGAGAATGATTTAAAGTGTGATTCCAGCACCAAGAGACTCTAAAAAAAAAAAGCAGGGCTCCATGGTGTCTCAGTAATTTCAGCATAAGATATGCTGAGTTTGCAAGGAAAAAAGGTGGGAATGTTTGGTTTGGGATTTTTTCCCCCTCCTAATTTCCAGTTCCCCAAACTCCTCCTTTGGGTTTTTTATATCTCATGCATCATTAGATGGAATAAATTATCATCAGACTAAATTGCATGATTAACTATGGCTGAGTTGGCATTAGAGGGGGAGGGACTTTAACCTGCACCATAGGCAAATTTGGTGGGAAATAACTGACAAAGAAAATGGTCAATCACCTCACTAAGGCTCTTTTACAAAATAAGCTTTTATAGAAGAATCAGAGCTTTCAGAAAAGCATAATGAGCTAAAACAAGCTTGTATAAAAAGATGCATGATATCCCAGGTTCAGGAAAACTCAGTACCAGTTTTATGGATAAATTTTAGATTGTTCTATCAAATATCAGGGAAAAAAACCAGAGAATTGAGAAACAGAGAGATAAATAAAATTTTGGTATTCAATCATTTCCTTAAGAAAATAAAAAAGAAAAAGGTAGAGCGAATACATAGAAATGCCCTAAAACAGGTAAATCTGAATAATCCACTGAAGTATAATCTAAAAAAGCAGAGGATTACGGAGCACAGGCACTAACTGTCCCCGTATCCTGTTTAATTTGCAGAAGTAAAAAATTAAGAGGCAGCATACAACATCTGGTCTCTATTCCCCACAGAGACCAGATTTAATTGTACTTATACTAAGAGACTATTATTTTTGTCTAAACAGCTTTCTGCTCTTTCAACCACAGTACTCTTAGTACCTTGGCTCTGCCCATGCACAGTCTCTCCAGCCCACCCTCCAAAGTAGCAGCAGAAGGGGATGGGGATTTTGGGGGAGAGGGCAGAAGTGGCCAACTCCCAAGGAAGGGAAGCTCCCTTCCCTTTCCATTCCCCACTGCTAGGGGAGGGCTGCAGGGAAAGGCTGTGACCTCAGCAGGCAGCACAAGAGGTGAGAGGAGCTAGAAATGCAGTGTGCTTGCTCCCTGTTATTTAAGAATGCTGGGAAGTGATCCATGCTAGCAGTAGTTTTTTCTTCATAATTTATGTGTTATGCCATAATGTTTTGCTACAGTGGGATTCAAACTATTCGAAGTATTTTTAATTAACGAGGGCCCATAAAGGAAGAAAGTTATATCCGTACAAGAAAATAGGACAACAGGGAGCCAGCCAGAATTCTAAGGAAAATATTGTCAATGAGGCATAGGGCTGACTGAGTCTTGACTTACACTGTGGTGTAAATATTTAGAGCGAGCTAAAGAATGTAAATTTGAAGCAAAATCAAAAGCAGAACGTTAAATAGGCTGTACTAGTGCTATGGAAAAGCATATACTCACCAAGAATGGACACTGCCTGGCAAAGCACTTGGACCATGCTTTTTTTTCTGCCTAAATTACACATGAACTCTTGACTAATGTTACTCCAGATGAAATTTAGGTTTGACTAATGTATTCCTTAATAGCTGCTTGTTGTCGGCAAAAGTAAAGAGATATAGATAACAAAATTAAATATTTTTTTCCCTAAATTAGAGGCTTTTAGGTATAAAGCTAACTGAAGGGAATTTGCCATGGAAGCAGGCCACCAGGATCTAGCTCGCTCTGCAGAGGTGCAGAGTTGGTTTTGCTTTTTTGCTGTGCAAGTTATTTCTGTAGATTTACCCTGACTGTAAGATTCACTGAACTGGAAGTGTAAAAACAGTTGTAGGAGTTATCTGAGAAGGAGAGAGGAGAATTTAAAACAAAGAGCTTGTGTTTTACTTTGCTTGTAAGGTAAAAGTAAAGGGAAATTTGGGGATAATGTGTATTATGTATGCTTTATGACAGTTAAAATGAAAGGGAAGATTGCTTTTTTTTACAGCTGGAAGGAATAATTTTTTTGGTACAGATATTAAGTAAAATGCTGATAATTCCTTCCTCAAATATGGAGTACATAAATAAGTTATACAAGAATACTGATTTTGTTGTGCAGTATATTCATAAATATTAGATAAAAAAAGAATCTCAGTTACAGAAAGCAACAAAAGCTAGTGCAGTCTCTTGAGTTTTCCTTTTATTAAAATAAATTAGTAGTCTTGCTTAGATTCTTAAAAATAATTTCTACCCAGAAGTTAAACATGTTTAAATAAATTTACTGCATAGATCTTCCAAAGAAAGAAAGGCCCAACACTACTGCCAGATTTATGAAGAAAGTTTCTTGGTTTTATCTGGTGGATTAAAAAGTATATGTTAAATAAAACATGGTTTCTGTTGATTACTTGATAATAGTTTGGATGGTCTGTGCATAAAAAAAAATTGCAGGTTTCTCTAAAACAGTCTGGTTTTACAGGAACTGCTAGTTTTCACTGCTGTTTTGATTTTGTTTTTTTTTTAAAAAAAAGGTACCAGAAGGTTACATTTCTTAGGAACACTTAAAAATATCTTTGACACATGTAGCAATAAGAAAGTGTCATTCAAAGCTTGACCATTTAAATAGAATTAATAGAAATCCATTTTGTTTAGACTGGAAACCTGAAAGGATGAGACTGAACAAGACTCTCTTCCCCTCCATTTTTCTAAAAACAAACAGTCATCCCCTGAAGTCTTGACTGAGCTGTTCAGTCTCAGCTCTCCGTGACTCTGAAGGTGACCTTCTCTCTGTCTGCACTGTGTTATAAGAATAGTGACTGCTCCTTCCTTGTAACCTGTGTAAAGATCCTTGGGACTGAATTGATTTGATTTAGGGAAGCTTGCTTGATCAGGAAAGTTGCTGGTACTTCCACTGTCCTTATCTTACAAAATGATTACTAGAAAAAGACACTACAGAACCCCTTCACATTGAGGAAACTGATGGCAAAGGCCAGTAATTTTGGGTGTTAGAGACAAAATCTCAAAGCAGTTAACCAGTTTCATGGCAAATGGACAAAGCTAGAGGAGAAGACAGGAGATGTTGCTTCCTCTATGTTTCCAAAGATTTACAGGGAGCTACATAACACATCCTGGCTTCTGAATTACGAAACCACATTTATTCTTAGGTGGGGCTTACAACCCCTTATAAGGAGACAAATAGTTTCTTTTCCCACAAAGCCTTCCTTCTAGAAATAGAGATGCTAGACCTTAGTAATTGAAGCAAAATCTACTTCACA
The DNA here is from genome assembly GCF_003945725.1 of Corapipo altera. Classification (NCBI taxonomy): domain Eukaryota; kingdom Metazoa; phylum Chordata; class Aves; order Passeriformes; family Pipridae; genus Corapipo; species Corapipo altera. The sequence goes on from NW_020884908.1 coordinate 5,347,143, forward strand.
CGTATCTTTCAAACTCAGGAGAACATATAACCAGTTCTGATCACAGGAACTTATTTTATCTGACACGGTGGACATAAAAACCACGTTGCACAGCTTACCTTCAGTTCTTCTGCCTCCCTCCAGTCACGAGGCATCTCCCTCACGGGCTGGTCTGATGGGCTAGTGGACAGGAATAGCTCTGTTTCTTACAGTATTTGAGAAAGCCACCTTGTTTAGAGTGGTAGCAAAGTTTAAAGGTCCTTCCCCTTTATTCCACACTGGTGATGCCACACCTAGAGAGCTGTAGCTCAGCTTTGACCAGTGGCCGATCTTTTTTGCATCCTTCTGGAACTGGTTCTGTCTGGCACAGTGACAGTTCCTGATGTCTTCACAGAAGCCACCCCTGCACCTCTGCTGCTACCAAAACCTAGACACATGAACCCAATACAGAAAAAAAGAATATAAAAAGTGAGAGGGTACAAAAAACATAGTGAGAATTTAAAAATACGTTGAACTGCTCAGAGGGAGACATTGCAAGAAAATTTTAAAAGGGACAAGAGACAAAATATAGCAGGAGGAATTCATCAATGATCTGGATGAGGGGATTGAGTGCACCCTCAGTCAATTTGCAGATGACACCAAGTTGGGTGGGAGTGTTGATCTGGAGGGCAGGAAGGCTCTGCAGAGGGATCTGGACAGGCTGGATCAATGGGTCAAGGCCCATTGATGGGTATGAGGTTTAACAAGGTGAAGTGCTGAGTCCTGCACTTGGATCGCAAATGTCCCATGCAGTGCTACAGGCAGGGGACAGAGGGCTGGAAAGCTGCTTGTCAGAAAGGGACCTGCAGGTGCTGGTTGGCAGCAGCTGAAGAACATGAGCCAGCAGTGTGCTCAGATGGTCAAGAAGGCCAATGGCATCCTGGCCTGGATCAGGAAGGATACAACTAGTGCGGCCAGCAGGACCAGGAAAGTGATTGTCCCCCTGCACTCAGCACTGGTGAAGCCACACCTCAAGTGCTGTGTCCAGTTCTGGGCCCCTCAATATAAGAAAGACATTGAGGTGGTGGAACAAGTTCAGAGAAGGGCAGCAGAGCTGGCGAAGGGTCTGGAGCACAGGTGTTATGAGGAGGGGCTGAGGGAGCTGGGGGTGTTTAATCTGGAGAAAAGGAGGCTCAGGGGGGACCTTTTCACTCTCTACAACTACTTGGAAGGAGGCTGTAGCGAAGTGAGGGTCAGTCTCTTCCGCCAGATAATAAACGGCAGGACAAGAACTCCAGCAGGGCACGGGAGCAGGCACAGGACAACGCCGCAGTGCCGCCTCTCTGCCACCGGGCGGCGGCAGCGAGGGCGGGACGGGCGCTGCAGGGCCGCGTTCGGGCCACCGGGCGGCGGTGGCGGCTCCACGCTCCCGCTCGGATCCCGGTCCTCAGCAGCCTTTGGATCGCCCTGCGCTCACCGCACTCGGAGACGCGAGAACTAAATCTGAGCTGGCGCTGTTTCATCACCCTCTCGGGGCGGGAAGAACTCCCAGGATAGGAGGGGGAAAGAATGAAGTGCCTCGGGGCGCCAGTTTCGGGGTCACGTGGCTCAAGTACGCTGCATGTAGCTTTGGTGAACATTAAGGGAAATATATACAAATACGTGCAGCCTGGTCTCGGAGGAGGAAGGATGCTGCTTTTTGTCCCACGTTAACAAGCTACTGAGAAAGCTTGCTCTGCCCTGCCAGGGAGACCCTACAGAAAAGCAAGTCTCAGTTATTTCATTCCTCCAGCAAGGCAGAGTAGTGTCACAGCGTGGAAGGCAATTCTTACATGGTAATTACTCTGGGATATTTAAATCAACTTACTATTACCATCTTAGTCCTTTTTCCATCTAAGGAGTTGAAAAATTCCATTTCTGCCAGAGTATCATCAACTTTATAAACTGCTGCATGCTACAGACTTTTCTTCATTGTTACTTTAGTCGCTGGGGAGTTTTGTTTTACACCTTTCTCCCATAAAGCGGGCAGCAGAAGATGAGCCATCCAAGCAACTTTTTTTGGCTTACTGCAGCTTTCTCTTGTCTTTGTGAGCCAGCTGTGTGGGTAAGCAGATGCTACACATGCCTCTCTAGACCAGAAAGCCTGCACCCAGAGGTCTTTGTGCAGCAGCTGTGACCTTCAAGGAGTTTCTTCACAGGTGATGCAGCATCTCGCACTCACCTGTCCTTAGACTGGTACTGGCTAGTACTGGGATCTGTGCTTCTAGGTCAAACGTACATCTCTGGGGATTTGCATGGTATTCCAGCCTCCCTGTGTCTCTGAGGATGGCTTTGGGTCTGCAGTCCAGGGAAGGAAATATTTTCAGTGTTTTCCCCATGCACAGGTGGAGACCCGACACAAAGGTTCTGCTGTGGCAGAGTTGGCTCAGCGTGGGATATCCGGGGAACCCAGAAACCTGAGCTGCTCCTGCCTGTGGGCAGCACTACTCCTTCCTGCAGGAACCACCCTGCGGGCTTCCCTCAGAGACCAAACCGAAGCTGGGAATTCAAAAATTAGTTTTCCAGTCATTGGCACTGTACAGCCAATCCCTAAGAGAGCTGCCAATGGAGGGAACCACAGCCCCGGCCGGACACGGGACACAACAGCAAAGGCACGCCTGTCACCCATGGGCTGCAGAGCTCAGCAGGACTTGGCTGGTACTCGTGTTTTGGGCTCTTTTTCTTCCTGGAGCTGGCATTCATTGAGTCTTTTCAATAAAAGGGAAATACTTTCTAATACAAATCAGTGCAATGGGAATTGCAATGAGACTTATTTGACTGACCTGAGGGTCATGTTTCGTGATGTATTTCTGTACCAGAGTCTGAGGTTATATTTAATGTGTCCTTTGGGTGCTCGCTGGGAACGAGGAAGGCAGATGAACAGACGCATGTCTTAGAAGAACTGCTGAGTTCAGAGCTGGTCCTGATGACTAGCAGCAAGACACAAAAGTAATTTTGTCAGTGGGTAAAGCATTTACAAACGTTGCATTTCCAACAGAGGAGGTGTTGGCTGCCCCATACAGACAAGGGCACAAGGGAGGATAGCTCTGTGGGAAGCCAGATTGTTGCCCATGTAATGATTCAGGGAAAGGGCATTAGAATAACTTTGAAGTCCACCTGCCACCTCAACCCCAGCTTTTTCTGCTGCCCAAGATGTGTACGAGTTGTAAATACTCACACACCCCTCAGTCTGGCCTTTGGATGGTTTTTGCTTTCTTCCTCATTAAGGCACTTTTGTCTTCAGCATTCCCATCAAACACTCCCCATAAACTGCAGTTTTGATTGCAGCACATTTAAAGAGGTGGGTGACGAGCTGGTGTTGTCCAGTTGAGTGGCTGGACAACTGAGGGCTTTGCCCTCAGATTGCAGAGAAACCTGGCTATCTCATTTTGGTGAAGTATCAATGACTGGACCAACCTTCAGACCAGCCAGAGAACACTTGCTGAACAGGTAGGAAGGCACGGAATAAAAAGACGTCTCAATGCACGGCTGTGGTCCTGTGTTTGTAATTCTGCACCTGTGTCATGGTTTAACCCCAATCAGCAACTCAGCCCCACTCCCTCCTTCCCTCCCTCCCTTTCCCTGGTAAGATGGGGAGAGAATCAGAGGGGTAAAAGTGAGAAATCTCATGGGTTAAGATAGAGTGTTTAATAGGTAAAGCAAAAGCTCCACACACAAGCAAAATGAAACAAGGAATTAATTCACTTCTTCCCATGGCCAGGCAGGTGCTCAGCCAACTCTAGGAGAGCAGGGCCCCATCACATGTAACAGTGACTTGGGAAGACAAACGCTCATCACTCTGAATGTCACTCCCTTCCTCCTTTTTCCCTCAGCTGTATATGCTGAGCATGACACCATATGTGTGGGATATCCCTTTGGTCAGCTGGGGTCAGCTGTCCTGGCTGTGTCCCCTCCCAACTCCTTGTGCACTCCCAGCCCACTCACTGCTGGGGTGCAGAAAAGGCCTTGGCTCTGTGTAAGCACTTCTTAGCAGTAACTAAAACATCCCTGTGTTATCAACACTGTTTCCAGCACAAACCAGCTACTGTGAAGAAAATTAATTCTACCCCAGCCAAAACCAGCACAGCTTGGTCCTATGAAAGGCCCTAGTTCTCCAGAAGAGGGTACAAGGAGGTCCCCTAACAGCAACATCCTAACCAGACCTTTTCCTTTAGCACCCAAGAGAGACACAATGTGAGAATCAAAAGGCAACATCTTTATCCATCGAGGCTGAAAGTAAAACCAAATGGGTAAGTCACCTGAAAATTCCACGGCAATCTAGTCATTCCAGACAAACACCTGCACAGCATGACAGACAGGTTTTCTTGGTGTCAGGCAATTAAATTTTTATCAAGGTGTAAATCAAAACACCAGCTTACAAATTACCATCATAAAACATTGCTGGAGGTTATGTTTCCCTGTTTCTTTTCTACAGCTTATTAACTCTATCTTTCTGGAATATGCTGGTTTAGATTTGTCACAGAGTAAAGCAGAAAAGGAATTCAGGTATATGGATGAGTCTTAAAATACTGCAAATAACATTGTGAACATTTGTTAAAGCTGCTTGTGCCTTCATTCATTGGATATTATACTCACTTGAATCCATTTTTTGTTATGTAGGTGCATGCACAGACATAAAGCTACCAGATGAGCTACAGCTACCTGCTGTGTTTGCCTTCAAAGAAGTCCTGTCAGCTGGATTGTCCACCTATAACTGCTATGCCCCTCCCTGATTTATACATGTTGGGAAAGTGTCCAAGAAGGAGCTGGGCCATCTGCCAGTTTGCTGACTTCTTACTGTCATAGGCTGAGGTCTGTGAAATTAGACTTTACTGCATTACAGAATTAAGTGTATTATCTTGCCCTTTGAGACAAACAAATTAAATTTGCTGCTGCTGGTGTATGCTATGTTACACTGGGCACTCTGCCTTTTCTTTATTCCAGCCTTACAGCATCAAAACATTCATTGAAGGACAGTGGTAACATACTGTCCACATTAAGTGACATTTTATCATGCAGATCTATCTCCTTCATGTTTATTCTAGTCAGATGTTTCTGAAATTTCAGTAAGAAATAAGGAAAATATTTTGCATGGCTTTGTCAAATATTTTGAATGTAGTTTGGGCAAAGGTCAAGCGTTCCTATGTGGTCAACAAGTGATAAGCAACATTTAATAACATGCCATTTAAAATGTGTTAGTTAAAAGAAATCTAAAAGTGCTGCTTTTCCAAAGGTTCATGCAGCAATATGCTGAATTCAGAACTAGGTACATTGTGACTGTTGTGGTAAGAAGCAAAGGAGAAAGGGATGAGGTGCCTGTGGAGAAGAGGAGGTATAAATCTTGCAGAAACAGCAAGCAACTCAACTCACCTTGCATAAGGTGTTAATGCTGACCCGCACTGCTGGTCTTCTGGTCTTGGCTTCCCTGAAATTAAGACCAGGGATCCATGTCTCTTGTGTGCCAGGAATATTGGTTGCCAGCCCCTTCAGAGATGTCTTGTGGAACAGCTGGGTCTCCTTCCCAGCTGCCCAGAGCCTGCTTATGGATGCTGCAGCATGTGGAAAGGATCCTCCATTCTGGCTCTGCATTTTCAGCCCAGACATAAAGCAGCATATTGGAAAAGATGCACTCCAGCATCTCATTTGCTGTTCACACTGTGATTTAGGATTAACAGCTCTTAGGACAGAAGGAGAATATGTACAGGGTTTTGTTTGTTGCAAGGGCATTTAAAAACAGACCTTGTAAATCCTCAAACAAGTCAGCAGGGTGCAACTGCATCACACTGTACTCTGTGTAAGACGGAACTCTGGCCAGCCAAAGTTGGAGCATGATGATCACAGGGAGGGAGGGAATGGGGCCAGAGAAGGGGGAGATTTAATAGAAGTTAAATGTACTTTCACGGAACATTTTGGCTGGTTCTGTGTTGCAGTAACAACTTTACTGGTGTCAATAAGAAAATTCCCATTTATTTTATTGCTATGAGACAATCCTCCCTCCTTGGCCCTCACTACAAAAGAAAATAAGTAGGTTCTGGAAAAAAACATTGAATGTCATTAATTCCCCATGGAAGTAGATTGTTGAAAAAGCATCATGGCTTGTGAATGCAAACACTATATAAAAGCACACGCTGGAATAAAGAAAGAGCAGAGTGCCCAGTATAACATATACTTACAGTTGAGCAAGATACACAGGATGTGCCTGACAGCACCATGTTTTGCTAAGGAATGGTTGCACTTCCCTATGTCCTGCACCTCTCCAAGATCTTATCTGAGTGTGGTCTGACTCATTCATGCCTTTTCCTATTTGTGGCACCGTGCATAAAACATGTTTTTGTTTATTTCAATACATGGACCATGTATGGGCCATATTGGAAAAACGGTCATTTCACAGTGGTGTGGAAAAAGATGAGATCCTAAATACAGGCTGGGGGCAACCTGAAACCCCAAATGGGAGAGAGAACATAATCATGCACAGAGACAACTGTGCAAAATGAAAACAAACTGTGCCTGAAATGCAAAGACCAATGGGCTGAGCAGCTCACAAGTGTCTCCAGGAGCAGAGATCCAAGGCATGTGGAGTTAGGACCTGTGGGAATCTGTAAGGGAACACTTCTGTTTCTTTGCTAAGGTTTTCCCAACTGATGGAATAACCTCCGGTGTTTCAGTATTCATTCAGGACTACACCTGGGCCAGGCTTGCCCAGAATACAATAGGTGACAGACTGAATCAAGATGTGTTTACCTCCTCAAAAGTCAACATGAGGATTCTCAGAAGTTCCCATATGCTTTGTGTCAGGCCCTGCCCTGCAAGTTCACAGGTTCACTTGTAATCATAAGATTTTGTGAAATCATCTGCATTACAAAATGATGCTACAGGATTTAATTTTGCATGTGGGCCTTGTGCTTTTTGGTTTTTTACAAACATGTAATTTAATTTGAATATTGCCTCAGTTCTTGTCTTACAGAAGGGGCATGGGTTTATAACACTGAATGCCTATTATCCTATTCTTGCTAATTGCTCTTAGGACGAAGCAGTAACCCTTCCTATAATAGCAGGCAGTGGTTGGATTAACCAAAGCAAAGATGAGTGCAGCATCAACAGGAAATAGAAACTGCTATTAAGCACAATAATGCCAAAGGCTGGGTCACATGAGCTGACTTCTGTATGATTTCTATCTTGAGAAATTTCTGCTGATTTCTGCCTTCAAAACCACAAATGTAAAGTAGCAACTACTTTCAAAGAACACTCTTTTCCTGTGTCAGTTCTAGAAAAGCCTTTCTCTTGAGAGTTAGAGAAAGAAAAGCACGGCCAAACAAGAAGCTATTCCTACAGAGCAGGCTTACCTAAAGAAATGCAGGTATCAGAATCTTTTGAAGGATGCTTGTCAGCAATTACCTTGCTTTAGCACCCTATTTTCCAAGTTGCCCCAAAAAGGTCACCACAGTCCAGCTCTGAAGGTTAACAGGGATGGGCTATTTCAGACCAACAATGCAGTGACTGTCAGAGACCCGGGCACTGGCAGCCCCTCTTCTTCCCTCTTGAATACTCGCTCCGATTTTTAGCTCAGGCACAGAAGACAGAAAAGCTGCCTGTCTCTCAAAGCAGTATTCTGATTAATTAATTCAGGAGGCTATTGGTAAGACTTGGCATTTCCCACCACACTCAGAAACCCAGACCTCGTAGGTGCAAGGGTAGAACAAAAGAACTCACCCTACTCAGCACTAGGTCTGCCTCCATGACTCTCAACAGTTTCTGAGAGAAGCCTCACATAAAGGGTTTGTAGCAAGGTAGCAAAGGCACACAGTGGGGAGGCATTAGGAGAAAATTATTCTTGTTCCTTTTTACTCTATGGCAGCAGAAACCATCTCTAAACTTCCAGCCAGAAACAATGATAAATCTGCCCCCAGGGACCCCAGCTGAGGCATCTGATCAGGCTCTCACAGGGCTGGGAACAAACATCAGGCAAATGCCCTCCATTAGGATCACTGTTAAACACATTTGCCATGAGCAGCATTTGTTTTCTTTAAGATTCTTAGGTCAGTTCTGCTAAAGCTGCCTTAAATCCCAGATGTTCATAGCAAATAGGGATGGCAATCCAAGTCTAAACCCTTGGAGGAGAGCAGAAGATGGTGCTTCTTTATATTAAGACACCTCTCAGATTCTCCACCATTAATGGCTTTACATTCCTACTGATCATAAATATGGAATATGGGATTGAAAGATAAATTATGCGATGCCCCAGACACTTGAAATATAAGACCAAAATAAAAGCTCAGTTAAGAGCTGTGCTTGATATCTCTTTTAGAAAGGAATCACAAGTCACTAGCATTTTCTTGGGGTGTGGGAGTGGAGGGTAGATGAATAAGAAATAAAGCCCTCCATTCCCCGGGGCTGCTGGATGAGAGAGCAGTCAGTAGTGAGCACAGTCAGCTTCTCCACCCATCACGACGCCTATAGGAGATCACCACCAAGAGGTGGTGTCCTTGCCTGTCTGGAGAAAAGTCTGGCAGGCAGAGAGAGCTTCCCTCTGTGCTTCAGGGCAGTTGGACAGCAAGGAACTGTGCATGACCTGGCAGCACCTTAAACGAGAGCCTTTAATATTGCAAAGCTAATCCGAATCCAGCAGGATACTTATTAGCATGCGTTGATCTCTAAAGGAGAGTGGTTGCTAAGGAAACCACTTAAAAGCCTGCTTTAAAATATTTGCTACATATTCAAAAGCCAGAACAGTTTCCTGCTGTCAAACCACAACAGCTCTTCAAAGATCATTAGGAATATTCTTTAACCATTAAGACAGAAATATCCACGTGGTTCTTCTCAGCAGACAGATGACGGAACTCTGATATGGGGTATTATCTTTGTAAAACTGAAGTTATGTCACTGAAACAAAATCAGCTGTGCTACAGCACAGCCATTCCAAGGATCAGATTTTTCAACTACATATTCCTAATACAAAGTTATCATGTCTGACATCCTAATATTTTAAAGTATCACAACTTCTAACTTATACTTCCCTAAAGAGTCATAGAATCATTTAGGCTGAAAAAGTTCAAGGACAAATGCAATTTGCACAGCTAACGTGCTGTAAGTGGAGAATGCCAAAGGCACAACGTGAAGGGCTAGGAACATCCTGTTCTAACTCACTTTTCCCGGCATTTAAGAGGACATATTCTTCACTAGAGGCACTAAAAGCTCAGCAAAAACTTTTTTTTCTGTTTCCAAATAAACTGCTGAATACTCAAAAGCCATTTAAAGTGTCAGGATAAACAATTCAATCATATTCTTTTACTTTCAGAAAACACAGTGTATTTTAATGGTATGTTAGTTAACTTCCCTCGTAGTAGCCCTCATAGTGCTGTGCTTTTTATTTGTAGCTGGAGTGGTGTTTAAAACACAACAGTGTTTTGGCTGCTGCTGAGCAGTGCTGGCACTGCTCGCTGAGGAGGGCGAGTGACAGAGTGGCTTTGTGAGCTGGACCAGCCAAGGTCAACCCACCACTCCTGAGATCATCAAGGACAGAAACCTGACTTTGGTTTTAATGACAACAGCCAATCCTCTAGGCATGCTCTTGGTCTGATCTTCCCAGAAAATATACAGTGTTTAGGTATAGGAGTTTATTTTCCGTCTTCACCGGGACAGAAACAAGCCATGTCATCCGACGAATCCTCTGGGAACAGATGTACTTTTGACTCCCGTCCTTCCTAGGAATCAGAACTGGCTTAGAGCCAGCAGTTTGTTCTGGGTACTCCTGTGATTGTGCTCAAGTTACACCATCACCCTTTTGTTTCAGAATGTCTTGTCTCTGTGTGAGTCATAAGTCCCAAATGAGACAGAAACTTGTTGAGTAAGATAACCAGAGGAAAAAAGATTACCATGTCCTCAAGTCTAAGCACAGAAGGGATGTCACATCACCTGTAAAAGTACTGAGCATGAGTTGGAGAATTAGGCATTGCACATCATTTGAACAGTGCCAAAACCCATAGGGGTTTGCTTTTCTATTTCTTGTTTCTAATCAGAACACCTACCAGCTTGCTTAGTCATGTTTCAATGTTAACACTATGATTGTTTATGCAAGGACAGTACCCAGCAAGAGTGCCAAAAAGCACATTTCCCAGGAAGAAGAAAGCTGCTTTTCACCCACACCCCGAGGTCTGTGTGCAGTGTCTGTCAGTAAGGAAAAGCATGGCTGCTCCACCAAAGCTGGGATAAGGGTGCCAGCAAAGCAGACAGGGACCTCACTGATAGCTCCATGGCACCCGAACAGAGAGAGCCAGGCCAGCTGGTGACAGCAACAGGTAGAGCCTGCAGAGTTTCTCAGCACACAACAGCATCCATGCACACCTTTCCCACAGTAGCTCACCTGACTTTGTAGGGCTGCCTCTGAAAAGTGCTGTGAGAAATCACAGCTGCTGCCAGTTTTTTGAAAGTCAGTGTTAAGATAGTGGCTGCTTCCCTTCACCGCAGCCACAGGATGTTTTCTGGTCTCTTCAGATCTGCTAGAGAGATAATTAGCTAGAAATGTGCCATAAGGCAAAATTCTTCACTTATGAGGACAGAAAGTTGTAAAAGTTCTCCCACTTGTAATGTCAGGCATTGCAGAGCTGCAGAGCACGTGCTGATAAGAAGAGCACAGTGTTCAGACCCAGCTTGTTCTGCATTTATAGCTTGATCTGAGATCTAATACATGGAGATTAAAATGGACATTTGTTTTCCACCCACCCAAGAATCCTAGCTGCTGTGTGTTCAGTTACAATGCTGGGCAGGACAGCTTGCTAGCACTTGGGCAAATGACCTGCCCTGACCCACAGTAGTTTGGTTTGTTTTCCAGTCACTCGAGACAGTTGATTAAGGTTTTAGAATCTGATGATGGAAGCACACAGGAAAGAAGGATGAGCGAAAAAGGGAAGAGAGGTAGCAGGAGAGAAATAATCACAGAAAAATATGTGCAAATCATGAAGGGACAGGAGAACAAAATAAAGTAGAATAGGTGGCAGGGGAGGGAAAGGTCAGGAACATGACGAAGAAGCAAAACCAGAGGCAGGAAGACAGAAAAGAACAAGGGAGATAATCTTTCAGGAGCAGAAATTCCTTATGAGGGGAGCTGAAATCTAGAAAACTTAACTCATCCTTTAGGAAAAAAAAAAAAAAGAAGCAAGGAAAAAGTCCAAATTAACTGTTTGCAGTCAAAAACAAATGTTGCACAGCACAAGTTCCTGCCCTTCTGGTTTCTGATTTTTTTTGCCTCCCTCTGAGTGCTGCTAGAGGCCCCCCAAAGTACCAAGTGCTGCACTGTAGCCCATCCCCTTGCCCCATGCCCCAACCTGTTCCTCTGCATATTCTTGCTGTTGTGCCCTGGCCTTGTCTTCAAGCCTGCTGCCTTCTCACAAAGCTATTCTTCCACTTGCTGCCTCCTTTCTCCAGCCACCTCAAATTCCACGCTGCTGCCACTTCAGCTGCCTCCCACTTGCCTTCCAAAACCCTGTAAATATAAGGGTAGTTCCACTGCACACAAAGGCTCCACATGAACATTTATAATTTCCAAGCTGGCCTTTCACTGCAAACTATATGGGGCAGAAATTGTCTCCCAGCACTTGTGCCTCCATATCATATACACCCCTGACACTTCTTGGAAGCTCCTGCTGATGCCACTCTGTAAATACCAATACCTGTTTTACAGGTAATGTGCTGGTTTTGTTCTTAATAAATCACTGTGCTAGTCTGGATACACTTCTGCCTGGGTCATTTCTGCTCGGGAGATCTGCTGCTCTTTGTCCAATGCCAGGAGAGCTGGTTTCCATGGAGCACTGTTTTTCCTCCGTCTCATCAGAGAAAAATGGGAACCAGGGAAAAACAACCTGCAGTGACAGACGACAGTGTTGCCATCCCCAAAAGATTCACAAGGTCAAATTTCATTCTAAATGCTGAGTGAGACATCACACAACTGGAAACCAGAACAATCTGGCAGGTGCTCCCTGCTTACCTAAACTCTTCATCTACAAGTAGACTTGTACAGTGAGAGCTCTGAGGAGTTTTATTCCTGCTTCTCTGGCCAGAAGTTGATGGGTTTTGCAGTCAAGGCACATCGTGCAGTAGGCAATAGGACTGCTGAGCTGTCCCCTGCTGAATACAGAAGGGAGACAGCTGACATCAAGCTTCTTTCAGAACACAGCAAAGGTGACATTGCAGTGGATGCTAATATTAGTGGCAGCTTGGACAGGTTAAGGATTGCCACCTAATAACAGCACTCAATATAGATACATAGGTCCAAGTTCTTAAGAATCTGTAGCCATAGTCAGGAGACCAAAGAACTTGGTTTCCTGAAATATTGGTGCCTTTGTGAAGTCCCTGGTTGGGAAATTGAAATTGTCAGTTTGTAAACCTATTTGTCCAGTATCATGTCTTAAAGGGCTTTTTACACAGTCATGTTAATCACAAAGAAAAGTTAGAGGAGATAATGCTCTTGAAGTAAAAACAAACAAACCAAAACCCTTGCTTCAACAAAACAAAAGCTTTCTTACCTCACAAATATCTGGGATAAACTTGATAGCTCCTTAAGCTCCTATGGAAACTGCACTGGCTCTCTTTTTTCTCTTCAGGTGTCTGTTTTCAAGTACTCTGGTCCCCAGCGGGCAGTACAGGGTGGAAGGGACAGCGTGTTTCAAAGGCTTTTGTAATAAGAGCCATCTAATTTGCCAAATTGCGTCAAAGGTCAAAGACTGTGTCAGTAGGAGAACACCACAAAGCAAATGATCTCTTTATGCGCCCACTTGGACACGGGTCACTTAAGAAGGCAGCAGGGCTTTTCTCGTAGAAGCGGCCACCTCTGAGCAGCGCACGCAAGAGTGTCTTGAATCTATAGATATATTTTTCCGTAAAGACGTCACCGCTGTTTCCCCAGGCCTCTTGAGCAGCCCAGGGGCAGCAGCTGCAGGCACAGCCCGGCTGTCCCCGCAATGGAGCTTCCACCTGCCGACAGCTAAAGGACGCCGTAGCCAGGTGGGGGTCGGCCTCTTCTCCCAGGACGAGAGGACATGGTCTTAAGCTGCGCCAGGGGAGGTTTAGGTTGGACATTAGGAAGAATTTCTTCACAGGAAGGGTGAGGAGACATTGGAATGGGCTTCCCAGGGAGGTGTTGGAGTCACCACCCCCGGAGGTGTTTAGGGAAAGACTGGACGTGGCACTTGGTGCCATGGTCTGGTTGACATGGCGGTGTGAGGTGATAATCTGGACTGGATCTCAGAGGTCTTTTCCAACCTAATTGACTCCGTGATTCTGTGCAACCGGGCGCTGCGCAGGCACACCGCCACCGGCCCGACGCCTCCGCCTCGGCCAAGGCCATTCGCGCCTCCTCCCCCCGCCGCAGCCCCTCTCCCGCCTGACGGGGAGGCCGGAGCCCCGGTGGAGGGGCGGGGCGGGGGCGGTGGAGGAGGCTCGGCCGCCGGGGCCGCCGCCGCTGGGGCCGATTGGCGGGGCCGGTTGG
>NW_020884908.1:5361019-5443810 GCF_003945725.1 Corapipo altera
GCCGGGGCGCAGCCGGCGGCGGCAGCGGGGCAGCGCTCGCAGCCTCGGCCGGGGGGACGCGCCGCTCTCGCACCGCTGGGGCGCTGCCGCCGGTGCCCGGGCGCGGGAGGAGGTAAGAGCCGCCGCTCCCCGGGCCGGGCCGGACCGACCCCCGGGGCAGCGCCGGGGCTGGGGGAGAGCGAGGGGAGGGCGCCGCGGGGAGCGGGGCGGGATCCGCGGCGCGGAAGCCTCTCCCTGCGGCTGCTGGGCGGGAAGGGCCGCGGCAGGGCCGCCGCTGTTCCCCCGGGGCTGGCACGGCACGGAGAGGGGCTGGGAATGGCAGGGAGCGGGGCTGGGAATGGCAGGGAGAGGGGGCTTGAACGGCCCTGCCCGACGAACCGCGCAGCTTTTGTCACGATGCACAGAATAAACCCGGTTCTGTGATCAGTAAACTAGTCATTCGTGATTAGTATATTGCAGCGGAGTCGTCTTTAAATTGCTGCTGTATGTGTGCAGTTCGCTGTCGAGGCGGGGGGGGGGGGGGTTGATTTTTTCCCAATTAAAAAAAAAAAAAAAAAAACAACAAACCAGCTCTCTGATTTAAGTCGATCTTAAGATAACAGTTAACATACCCTTCGGTCCCGCCTGCATCTGTGGGGTTTGGAAGGCACGCGAGGCAAGTGCACTTGGAGTTGTACATTCCTTTTCACATACGTTGGATCCCCCGGAGCAGCAGGCATGCCTTCGCTTTCTTCCGGGCTTCCTTTTTTTTCCCCCCTTTTTCTTCTGGCAGCCTGGAAAATTTCCATCTGCCGAGCAGCAGCCAGCCTGTAAAAAGGGGCACCACGCATGTCGAACTGCAGTTTTAATCGCTCACTGCCTTGAGCATTCTATTTCCCTTCCTGCCTGCAGGAACTGTTTCTCCGAGTTAAATGCGTACAGGTGAACAAGATCAGATGGAGAGCCTCAAAGCAGTTTTCCATCTAGAACTGTCCATCTTGCACTTGGGCTTTAGCAGCAGTGCCCCTCTCCCTTTTCAATACCTCAGTTCGTGTTTGCAGACATAGCAGCTAGCAAAGCACAGACTGTTGTATGTCCAGCTAAAAGCAACACTGTTTACATAACAGAAACTGAAGAGCAGGTTCCTGCTCCTGACTTGCAGAGACGCTTGAAAACCAAAACTGTCGTCAGCATTTATTTTTGGCTGGAATAAGAGGCCTTCCGAGAGTTGAATTTGATAGGGAACAAATGCATTAATTAGCTTGTGAATTTGGACTGATCCTCTGATTCATGCTGTGGATACAGAGGAATCTAAATATAAGTAGCATTTCATGTCCTCTTCTCAAAGTGACAGAAGTGAAAACGAGTGTGGGTTTTGTTAATTGGCAGGCTTTCAATTTGCTAGTGCTGTGCTTCACAGAAGGAAGTTAAGGTGCTGTTGTTACGATTCAAGGCTAACAGGAAAGAAAAAGCAACTTGAGGAAGTAAATCAGTTTTTAAATACCTGTAAGTACACTGAAATAAGGATGTGATATTGCCATCACCCTGCAGTAAAATGGAAAATCTTAAAATTCCAAGTGGTTCCACATTCAACTGATGCAACAACAGTGATTTCCAGAACATTCAGCCTTTTATCAAGTCACGAGTTAACTTTTAAGTGCTAAGTAAAGAAACCTTTCCTCTTTCCATGCAGAAATTGCATGAAAGGTAAACCAAGAACATCTAAAGCAACATGCTTTGAGCTGTGAACAAGTTTAATGAATACCTCCCAAAAGCTGTGTCACTGCCATTTTCTACTAAAGCAGCCACTTACTAAGTTACCTTCGACTGCATGTTTTTTACAAGCACACGGATTTTATGCAGCTATTTAAAAACACAGTTTTAAAAAATATTTCGGATCTACAGATACACTTGTGACAGGCTTGGGGAAAGTACCAGAGCCAGGCACGCCAGCCCAGAATTACAATGTCTCTGGGGTACACGTGTTGCTCTTTGCTGCTAGATTATGTCAGACTACTCTGGTGCCTTTTTTTTTTTTTTTTTTTTGCATTCACCATAAACCTGGATATTTTTAGTTCCTTTATTATGGCATATAATACCTTTCACTCATAATTTTGCTCTCAGCAAACTTTAAGCAATTAAGTTAGAAATCCCTCACTTAAAATTTTGCATGATTAGTTACAGTGATCTGATGGTCCAGTTCAAATTACTCTGGTGCAACAACACGTAGTTACCACAAACTGCATCCCAGAGTTTCACTGAGTTAGCTATTTCTCTACAAAAGGTCAAATAAGCCAATCTTTGAACATTTTTCAGCATACTAGATGAGTCATCATTAGTGAATTTTTGTCTGTGCTGAGCCAAGGGGAATGTTTTAATTTATCTGGACTGCAAAAGAGAGCTGAGAAGCCAGTAGAAGATCTTGCTTGCCTATGTTAGCCAAAGGAATCCACTTCAGGGTTATGTGGCAGAAAACTTCAGGCTAGACAGAAGAGCAAATACCTACATGGGATTTGCTTGAGGGGGAAGATTGTGGGTGCAGTTACGGATGTCCAAGGATACACTCTTAGTGGTCATTCTCAGTGCAAAAAAAAAATCACAATTAACTTTGCAGGTTTGTGTTGAAAAGTATTGTTCAAGACCTCCATAAACGTGACAGAACTGAATATCCCATGCAGATGAAAAAAGGCTTTAAAATCTAAGCAAGTACATTTCTCCCCCCTTTTCCCCGGGGAGCCACAGTGCAGATGTTTGGAAAGCACGTATGATAAGCTCATTTTCACAACCTTATCTCATATTTTCACATACACATATTTTAGTAAAATCATTGTCACTCTCATTTGCTCCATCATAACCACCCCAACCATGGAAAATTGGGGATGTCATTTTGCAGGTGGCCAGCAGGAATGCCTTACCTTGTTCTGCCTGCAGCACTCGGGTTAGATGTGGGCTGCTGAGTGCAGGATAGTTTGTCAGTGAGTCACACAGACCGCCCTGGACTTGCTTCCAGGCAGAGCTGTGCTTGGCATGATTAGCAGGCTCTGAGGGTGACATTGTTTCCTGAATGATGTAACTGAAAATTCTCCTTTCCCGCGCTTCTTGTTTCCTGATCAGTTTCCTCATTGTTCTCCAAGACATTCCAGCAGCTGCAGTATCTTTTACTCCTGATCTTTTTTCCCTGAGAATCTCTGTGAAGACAAGTTATGTCAACAGCTACTTTAATTAATTTGGTACGAAATGGAGGGTATCAAGTAAGAAGGAGAGCCGTGCTCACATCCCGCCTCTTGCAAGACGAGAAGCGCCCAACAGGCGCCTGCTACGTCTCCAGCTCTGAGCGCCATGCTTCCCGCTTCGATCCGGACGGGAGCGGCCGGCCGACCACATGGGACACCTTTGGCATCTGGGACAATCGCATTGACGAGCCTATTCTCCTCCCACCAAGCATAAAGTATGGGAAGCCGATTCCTAAAGTGAGCCTGACCAACGTGGGCTGCGCGAGCCACATCGGGAAGCGCAAGGAGAACGAAGACCGGTTCGATTATTCTCAGCTGACGGAGGATATCCTGTACTTTGCAGTATACGATGGACATGGTGGGGCAGCAGCAGCTGACTTCTGTGATAAGTACATGGAAAAATATATTAAGTAAGTGCACATCAAGGGAATGTGTGTCAAATAAATTTCAGCAGAGATTCCTTCCTTAGGACTGAGAGAGAATCGGAGGGTTTTACCTTGTTGTTAATCTTCCTAGATTATGTAGCCACCTGTCCTAACGGGACAGCAGGAGCATCAGGTGGAACAAACATGCTATGAACTACTTATTCTGTGTGGTGCCTGCCCTATGGAGCAAGCCCACAAACACGAGAGAAAAACACGATTGTACTCACCATCCAGGAAATGACTGGGAACACAGGGAGAGTGTGAATTGACTGTTTTCACATGAGGTCACTGTGATTGCTGACCTGCAGTTTGCTTACACTCTTTTCTCTCTATCCCATCCCTGGATGTTGGAAGAGGAACTTACATACTTGCAGAATTACAAGATTATGCTTCCAGTGCAGGTCATTAGTAAAAACCATGTTACCTTTTCACTGAAATGCAGCATTATTCAATGTGTGCAAGGAGGAGATAGGAGTATGAAGCAGATTGATCAAGATGTGTATTTCTTGGAGAGAAGTTTAGTTTTTTGTTTGCTTGTTTGTTTCCAGGGAATTTCTTGCTGAGGAGGAGAACTTGGAGAATGTTTTGAGCAAAGCTTTTCTAGAAATAAACAAAGCCTATGAAAGGCATGCTAATCTCTCTGCTGATGGTAGGTAAAAAGATATTCTATTCATATGGGTGTGGACAATAAAGTATGTCTTATTTGCTCAGTAGTATTGCAGTAAAATGTCCAGAAAAGTGCTTGAAACCAGTTTTACTTAACACAGGATTTAGCTCTGATCACTTAACTGCAAATGAAACAATTATGGTTTACACCTCCTTAAAATGAAATAGCTACCAAAAGTCTCAATCAAATTTACCTTGGGAGTTACGAATCTGAACGTTAGCATAATCATTAGTGAATTTCTCTTCATGTGATTCTGTCAAGGACAGTGTTTGTCAAGGTAGCAAAGAGCAATTTAGATTTGCAAGGACCATAATTTTGTTGTGCAAGAAATGTGGAAGGGGG
Source organism: Corapipo altera (assembly GCF_003945725.1). Classification (NCBI taxonomy): domain Eukaryota; kingdom Metazoa; phylum Chordata; class Aves; order Passeriformes; family Pipridae; genus Corapipo; species Corapipo altera. The sequence goes on from NW_020884908.1 coordinate 5,365,666, forward strand.
TTGGTTTTGTTTGGGTTTTTTGTGTGTGGGAGAAGTGGTGTTTTTATATGTTTGTTTGTTTGTTTTGAAGCTGTTATTCCTATGGTTTAAAAGCAGCAATGTCAAAGTTCCCCTTTCTAACTTGGCTGCTGCACCTGAGGAGGAACATAAGCCACAATTAATGCAACTGATATTGCTTCTGCACAAACAGAATCACAGGAGTAGCTGAGTGTGAAAGGGAAAAAAGCAGTGAAGAGGAAAACAAGTTTGGCTGTGGTAAGGCTGTGGTTAAAGCTGGCACCAGCCCTTTTAGACTCTGTAATCCTGGCTTTTAATAAAGTTCTTGTGTATGTGTCTGGAGATTAAGTACATCTGAAGTTCCAGTTCCAGCAACTGGAGTTTATAGAGAGTAACTTGGGAAGGGAGATAGAGGTGCCTGTCCCAGTTCTGTCACAGGAGTTTTCTTGGCTACGAGATAAAATTTTGAGAGTCAGTTTAGCCAATCTTAAAACAAACCCCACGAAACAAACAAGCCCAATTAAAAAGAAAAAACAAACACCAACAAACACAACAATGAAAAGACCCCAACCACCTTCCCCACCCCAAACAAACAAAACACCTGTCCCAGTGCTGGTGCAGGCTCTGGCAAAATGACTGAGGTTGTTCCAGAATGGAAACTGTAGAAGTCTTCTCTCCAAGAAAGACTGGAAACCAACAAGCTCTCTAGGGACTGAAGTGATACTGTATTCTCAAGCTGCTTTTCTTAAGCAGGGAATGACTACAATCAAATAATGGAATGGCTTCCTGCACTTTAACTGCTAGATGAATCTAGGTAGACTCAAATTATTTCCTGGCAGGACACAGGTAGCCTGACTGTTGCAGCACTGTGAGGGATACATACTTTTCCTCTTCCTTGGTACAGGCTAAGGTATCAGGAAAAAATTCTTCAGTCCTGAAATGCAGCCCTTAAAGGTATTAAATCTATAAATTTCATTTTCCCATTGTATTTCAGTGGTAAAAAAGTCAGGAGTCACTTTTGATCTATGGGGTGAGTTTTAACCGAGCTCATGAGAGACTCATCGGTAGAGCAGACGTGCTTTTTATCCTAGAGCCTCCTTGCAAATATGTTTTCTTAAAAGCACAAATCCAAGACAGCATTTGAATGCTAGTTTATGTGCTTTCCTGGATCAGAACCTTTAATTTTCATTAACATGAAGATCTATTCATCCCCCTCCCTGCCCCCTGTGAGTAGGACAACTCCTGGTTCGGCTCATTGCAGTAACCTCTGCTAAGTGTCAGAGTGGCTCCTTGAGGAGAAGGATTGAGAACTGTGTTTGATATATTATTCTGTTATTCTGAAAATGGTTTCCAATTAGAATATTTTGTACCTGAGACTTACAGAACTGGATTAGAACAATATTTCATAGACAAGTTGTGCAGCAAGCTGAGCATTTTAGAACTGCTTGTAGGATTTTTTTTCATATCATTTAACTAACTGGTGCTGCCTAATGCCAGCAAACTTATGCAATGGTTATCAGGATACTGGACAAGACCTCTTAATAAAAAAGCTTGAGGTCAAGCAAAATAGAAGGTAAAAGCATTGTCAGACATCCACAAGGGCCACACTCTGGCAGGCACTCAGTGTTTGTCAGGTAGGCTGAGCACCTGCAAGCTCTTGAAGGAGCCTGTGGGATCTAAGTGCCCAGTGCTCTTGGCTGAAAATCAAGCTCTAAGGCAAAGAATGGAGTAACAGGGTACGGATTTATGAACAGATTAAACTTGTTGCATATCTGTTGCTAAAATAATTCAATACCATGTTTTGGCTGCTTTGTGTGGATATTTTTGTTGTTGCTCATGTTTTGAAAGTTACATAAAATTTCAGTGCTTGGCATGTGTCTGTTAGAAGCCTAATTCCAAACTGATTCAGTTTGCCAGCAAAATGTCTGATTAATTGTGGCTATTCTAGATGTGACAGTCCAGACAGTTGCTAGAATATCTTGAAGATGGTGGCTGGTTGTGCAATGGTGTGTCTGGGATATGCTGGATGGTCCCCAAGACTGACCTCCTTTAGAAACCTGGCCACAGCTGATGAAGTGGGGAATGATAGCTTAGTCTTGTTCCAGTAAATGGCCCTTCCAGGGCTCGTTCCTTTCGCTGTGTCTGCAAAAAAAACCCCAAAACCAACAACAGTGCATGTTGAGGATGTCCAGGTCTTTGCTAACACACAGCCAAATTTGACCTGGGTGTGTACCTGGGTGTTTGAAGGAACCTAAGTCCTGGGACAAATCCCTGTAGCCAAGACTGCGTGTTTAAGGCATTGTTTATATTTTCTATTTAAGGGGTAAAAACCTCACATAATGGCACAAATTTAACAGAACTAGAGATGTGCCTTGTTGGAGCCCCTAGCTATGTCTTCAAGACAAAAAAGGTACTTGCTACTGTGTTTGGCATACAGTTCACTAGTGCTGTTGGAGGGCTGTGCTGGCCTGCTGGAGACTGTCACTCTGACAGTGATCTGTACCTGTTGCTTCACACAAAAGCATAAGAAAGTTGCTGTAGGCATGTCTGGGATAATCTGTCCTCTGCCTAAATCCTGTCTAATCATTAACAGCTTGGAGATACGCCTGAGCCCTGGAGCTTGGTGTTTGGTGTCTCTTCAAAAATGCATTTTCATTCCCTTCCACACATTTAAATATATCCAGTCACTTTCAAGTCACAGCTAAACTTAGGTATAGGGCACAGCAAAGGAAGCTCACATCCAACCAATGTCATTATCCATGGGACAACTGCCTCAGATAGGCAGAATTTTTGGATATTTTTGACCAGCCATAAAAACAGAAAATGTAAAGGCTGAATAGCTTTACTCAGCAAGGACTGAAATAAGAATGTGAATTGTGTGCTTGAGGGAATTAGAGCATTTCCCTGGAGAAATGTAAGATAAACCCTTTTGCTGGCTCAGTGCAGTCACACAAGGTATTGTTACTGCTTTTGTTCACTGTGAGCCACTGCTCAGAGAAAACTACAGGTGGTCTGTCCATCAACCTCCACAGTCAGTGCATCCAGCTCTAACCACATTGACCACTCACTTCTGGAATAGCCATCTTACTAAAACATAGCCAGGTATTAACTGGTGTGTCTAGGTTTGAAAGGCACCTCTTGAACATTTTTATGCTGAGCAAACAGCAAAAGTTATTTAAAAATAATTAAATTTTAAAAGTAGTGGGGTTTGGGTTCGTTGTTTTTTTTCAAGTTGCCATTCAAAAAATGATTTTTATTTCTTTACATATGTTAACCTGCAACACTGAGGAAAAGGGAGAGCTGCAGAAATTGTACTTAAGTATTTCCTAAATCCATCAACATTGCAAAGGAAGCCTTTTAATCCAAGGACCCTGATTATAACCTAATCAAGTTAGAAGCTACTAATTACAATATTAAAGGGGTGTTAATTTTGCATATTTCCCATGGGTCAGAACAATTCATATACTTCTATTCAGTGCCTTTAAGATGGCCCCATTTCAGTTGGCACTGGTTTGGACTCCCTATTTTGGTGTTTTATATATATATATAAATAAATTGAGGAAACAGATTTGGCCATATTCTGTACTAAAGATGTTCTTCAAAGTGGCCACTCTTACCATATATGAGGTAGCTGGCCCTCTAGCATTGATAAAATTCTTTGGTTGATTTGTTGGTTGATTATTTATCTGCACAGGGGGGAAAAAAATGTAGATTTTATTTTGGCTGAATTTAAAATGGTTTTGTCACACAGTTATAGAAAGAAGGTAAGAACAGTGGCAAGAAACACCCCCAGAAACACCAAGGCTGATTTATCTGTGGCCACAGGTGCACATGTAAGCCTGAAGCGCTTCCCATCTGACCTGCACAGACAGTGCAGGCAAACGTGAGAGTGATACCTCCCCTGTTCTGCAGCCCTTACTCTTTCATCTCCAGTGTTGCAGGTTTATTTTGTTTGAACAAAGTCCCTGGGTGAATTTCCTATTTGCCTCTGTGTGCGTGTTATTTGTGGCAGACACTGTACCTGGTCAGCAGCTCTAGAACTGGAGGCCCTGGACATGTGCTGGGCTTCAGTGGAAAGAGAGATCTGCTTAATTTTGTCCCAGGTGAAGGAGTCCGGCGGTTCCTAGCCTGGACTACTGGAAGGTTCCCACATCCTCTTTGTCACATTAGTTGAGATGACTTGCAGTAAAAGTTGTCCAGTGAGTGTTAAGAACCTATTGAAAGATCTTAGTTTTATAGTGATATTGTTAGGAAAACAAAATAAACTCTTTAATTGTTAAAGTCAATACATATGCTGATGCAACATATTTTGTATTGTTAAATAAACTAGCAGCAGTTGTTGTAAAGCATTAGAAATGTTTTCCCATCATCATTCCTGTGGGTTGGAGTTGTGCTAGAAATCACATAATGCTGCATCCATGTTCTTGCATCCCTACCCAGATCATGAACTGGTTCCAAGAAGAGATCATGAGCAGCATTTGTGTTTTTTCTAGAAGTGCTATTTAACTAATAAACTATCAAGTCACTATGTCCATTATTACCACAATTCTGGAAAATATCTTGACTTGTCCTTTAATACCATCACTTGATTTTGTGATAGCAGCTCTTTTCTTTGGGCGTTTGCACTCAAAAGATGCAGATTCACCCAAATGTCCAAGTGTTCTCAGTCTTCTACGAATTAAAGGCTACGGATCTCAACTTTTTCAGAAATACTTTGTGTTTCTCAGCATAGTCCCAAAACCACAGAATGAAATGGGAAAGTAGCAGCAATTCTGCATTAATTTTAACGTCTAAGTAAAATGTATTTTCTGTTAAAAAAAAAGGTAGTTTTATGTAGGTTCTTTATTTCACTTCTTTTAACTGTTGGCTAAAACAGGTATTTTACTGGCTCCACTGAAATTCCTAGTCACACTGGTACTTGTTAGCATCTCACTTTCATAGTGTGCCTCAAAGTGAGGCTGCACCAAACTAGTCCTTGCTTCAAATTAGAAACAAGATGTCAGTGTTTGCCTGAACAGTCCAAAGCTGCCGGTGTCTATTTTGGAATATCACAGCCTGCATGGCAGCCGTGACATAGTCCAAGGTTTGGCTTTGCTTATGTTCACGATGGACGTGCTGGTTCAGTGTACAGCTAAACCAAGTCCTTGCTGCAGTAATAATACCTGTTTTAAATAATAACACAAGCTTAGTTAACACTGTTTTGTGAGGGTGTTTTTCCTTTTGATCCATCAACTCGCTGATTTCACTGCACAACAAGGCTCAATGCACCTTTCAGGGCTTTGTGCACTTCAATTTACTCCCAGCTCTGTTTTACTTACAGGGTGTTGAGGCCTCATAGGGTTGGGAAAAGAGGTTGTCAAGACCCCAGAGCAGTTGCATTCCTGTTGCTGTTTGCTGGCAGCTGGTTAGAGATGGGGCTGGCTGGCATTCCTTGGGATCAAACATGCAGTCCTGTCTCAGATCTGTCTCCATTCCCTGGAGTCAGGCCTGCAGGGCCAGATAGTTGTAGCTGAGCTCTGCAGAAGCAGTGATGGAAAGATATTTAACTGTTAGTGACATGAAAACAGGAATATAACTGGGGCTTTACATTCCTAAGTAAACCCAAAACTCACCTCCAATTGGCTTGCTTTGAAAAACTGGAACTGGAAAAGCCCAGAATGCAGGTGACCCACAGAGGGCCTTTCAAGGGGATTTGGCTGTGAATGCAAATGTTTTCCAGGCAATAGCTTGTCCTGGCCAGACATTTTACTGTAATAGCTCAAGTCAGCTGGAGTAGCTGCTTTCCAGGCAACTCTCACTGGGTTACCTTTGCAGAATTTGCAGGAAGGGAAGGTACTAGCTGTAAAATGGGACTACTCCTTTCAAAAAGCAAAGAAAAAAAGGAAAGCTGAGCAGTTCTTCTCACATTTTCTTCACTGCAGATAAAACTACAGATCTTTTCTAAAATATGCAGACTCACATTTCTTCTTTTCAAGCACTTCTATTTATTCCTGAACATTGTAGAAATCTAAATGAAAAGCCCTTAAATTTACTTGCCCTGAGTGCAGTCAGCCAGCTCAGCTCACTGTAAGAGAAGGAGCACAGCACCCAGGGCTCTGTTTTGCCCTCTAGGCAGTCAGTCTACACCCTGTAAATGATCCCAGCAGTGCCCCGGGGCAGGTTGTCTGGGCAGCCACTGCCACCTGACTGCGCCAGTTTGCAGGCAAGGCAGAATCCCAGAATCCAGCTTCACCTTTTCACCTCCAGCAAATTGGCAGGATCTGAAGGGAGTAGTGTTCCCCCCTGAAAAAGGTCAGTGGTCTGTTGGCTGAACCCTTCTTCCCTTGGCAAGGCTGGGAGAAGCAGAGAGGGAGTGTAACAGCTCTGACAGCAATGGGAGGGTGCCACAGACTGGTAAAGGAGGGATCTATTGCTTTTCCTCTGGTGACCTACATGGAGCTACAATTACTATTACTCAATCGCCTGCTTCACCACCTAACAGAAGGGAAGAGCCATCACCTTTATGGTGAGCTACCTGTGCAGTCACTGTGCCCAGGGATAAGGACAATATCAATGTAACTTGAGCTGAGCTAGTGGGACAGAAAAAACTATTTGCTACAGGCTGAAAGGATGCCCATGTAAGTTGCAGTGCTTTTGTTCCACTTGCCCTGTTTGCATGGAGCCATGTTGTTGCACAGGAATACTTTCCATTTCCTCTCTCTTTCCCCAGTCCTACATGCATGCATGTTTGCTCTTTTTTTTTTTTTAATGTGTAGATTTAGTTTAAACTTAGAAGCAATTACTTACTGGTTATGTAGAGCACATGTTGTCTTCATTTTACCAGTTTCTGCTATAAACAGTTCCACGCTTTGAGGCAGTGCTAAAACCTCTCTTTCATATGACATTTATAGCAACGCTGCTGAACTCTGGGACCACTGCAACAGTGGCTCTGCTCCGGGATGGCATTGAGCTGGTGGTGGCAAGTGTGGGAGACAGCCGTGCTCTGCTGTGCCGAAAGGGAAAGGCCATGAAACTCACCATTGACCATACTCCAGAAAGAAAGGAGGAGAAGGAAAGGTACCTGCTGGCTGATGATGGGGCTTCCCAGAGCACAGCCTCCAGTCAGGATGGGCTTGTGTTCTGCTGCTGGGTTGGGCCAGGAAGAAAGTAGAGAGTTGAACAGAGTGCTCTGAGGGCACCTCTGAGCTGGCAGTAAACAGTACAACTCCAGTTAACTCATTGGGTTCCATTTAGAGGACTTTTGGTGTGGAAAGCCCTCCATGAGCATAAACTGTCTCAGCAGTAAGATCAGCATAACTAAGATTCACTACAGAGCCATGACTACGTTGTTCAGACTTGTCCAAGACTGCCAAGTTAGAACCAAGACCTGAAGAAATGCACTGTGATTCCCAGGTCAGGATTCATCCCACCAAGACACATCCCTTCCATGGAACCTTCTAACAGCTAAAGCCAACCCTCAGTCTCCCAGCTTAGATGCTCCATACCTCATTCCCCATTGTAGCTAGGGACAGAAATTGTGATAGAGAGGGCGGTAATGGTGTGAAACAGTAACTCATGTTCACTTCTCCTTTTGTGCCTCTGGACAGGATTAAGAAGTGCGGTGGCTTCGTTTCCTGGAACAGTCTGGGACGACCTCATGTGAATGGTAGACTTGCAATGACGCGGAGCATAGGAGATTTGGATCTTAAAAACAGTGGTGTGATAGCCCAGCCAGAAACAAAAAGGGTTCAGGTAAAAGAAGGTCTGGTTAGCAGGGACAGCAACATTCGGACTAAGGGGCATCATAGGTGTTTGATGCAGGTGGCAGCACCCACACGACATGAGCCCAAGGTGAAGCCTGATGGCCACGTTGCTTTTTACTAAAGTAACCAGAGAGCAATTCTAATTAAGTTGTTTCAGATTAACACTAAAAAGACAGAAAAGAATCTGGTACTAGATTCAACCAGATCAACTTCTAAAACCCATTTCTCACAGAAAAATACATGATAAGGGAAGAAAGATAACATGATATCTATTACTGAAATAATTAGTCTGTTTGGGTCTTGTGGTCAAATGAATAACTTTGAGGTGAACGCTGGTATAGAACCATCACTGAGAACCAGGTGGGATATGGATGGGCCACCATCAAAAAAAGTAGAATAGGTAGAGGTTTGCACAGTTGAGAGGAAAGGGGGAGGAGGAAAGGGCAGCTAGATGCATTTTACCATAGCTCTGTAGTTGTGTGGAATACAAATTAACCACCCAGAAGGTATTCAGCACAGTTGCCTTCACTTTGGCAGGAAGGCTCTCCTTTCAGCTCACATTCTGTTTGTTACTTTTTTCCAATTTACATTCAACTGGCCCTAATAAAAATGCCACCCACTAGGCCTGAAGGGTTTAGGGAGGTGACTGCAGTGCTATCATGTCTCCCTTGAAATCCTGCCTTTCAGAAAGAATTTTGCTTACTGGATAATGTATCTGGTCTTTTGTAATAGATCTGGTCTTTTGGCTTCCTAGAACTGGAAGCACCTTAAGACACTGTCCTCCAGTACAGGGAACATTGTGTGAGCCATGGATGTACCTGAGGATTCAAGGTGCAGCCTTTGGCTAGCCAAGAATTGGGGTTCCAGTTAGTCCTTGCACAGAAAGCAGGAGAGCAGGCAGTACCCCTGGAAAAAGTGCTTTGCAACAGAGTGTAACAACATGAAGGCAGTTAATCTGCCTTGCAGCACTCACCCCGTTGTTGTGCATTCTGTGTGCCTTTATTGCAGTTGCATCACGCAGACGACAGCTTTCTGGTCCTTACCACAGACGGGATTAACTTCATAGTGAACAGCCAGGAGATCTGCGACTCCATAAGCCAGTGCCATGATCCTGCTGAAGCTGCCCACGTTGTTACTGAGCAGGTAATGCCAGGGCTTCTCTGGGCACCGCATGCTTGTTGGGTTTTAACTTGCTTAGCTCACAGTCCACTGTAACTGCAGCTTGTTCCTGTGCTGAATATGTCATCAGCATAGACAGACACGGCCGGCGTCTCACCATGGTTCTGGATGGTGGCATATCCTGTGGAAAACTCTGGAGCATACCAGAGTGGAGCATCAGGGCTGACACTGCGTTTCTCCTTTCAGGCAGTGCAGTTTGGCACTGAAGACAACTGCACAGTTGTCATAGTGCCCTTTGGAGCTTGGGGCAAGTACAAGAACGGCGAGGTCAGCTTCTCCTTCAGCCGCAGCTTCGCTTCCAGCGGGAGGTGGGCCTGAAGACCTGCCACAGCCATCTTTCCCTGCCATCATCTGGACACAGGAGAACATATCCATCTGTTCATAGGCTGACTCAGTGTCTTGTCCATCTCTTCTGTTCCCAGTGTTTAGAAGGTGCCACTGCTCCCTTGGTGCGTAACGCCCCGTTGTTGCTTACGGCTGACTCTGTTCTGCTGCCTGCCTTTATTCCAGTTGGCACTGAGGCAGCCGTTTGGGATTGTAGTCCCAGCAGCTCCGCACATCACTTTGGTCACATAGACGAGGCTCTGGGCTTTCACCTGAGGCTGGAGGGGTTGCACAGTTGTTCCATATCTACCTGTATTCCCCAGGACCCTTAGTGACCTGGCAGCTCTGTAAGTCTGAGCCACATGTTGGCTCCCTTGTACGTTAATACGTGGGGGAACAAACGCACAATGTTGTTGGGTAGACAGAAAGAGGGCTTGTTGTCTTCCTCTGCTGCAGCCACCCAAAACTCCCCTGTGCTTCAGGAGAAATGGGTGAAAAATATGGCAGAAGTTTCGGAAGTGTTTAGGTTCTGATGCCAGTGGCATTCAGTGTAGCTGTACAACTTTGAGACAGTGCTGGTTTGCAGGGCTTTATGCTCTCACCGCCATCATCCGTGATCCTCTAGCTCCAGGAGACAGACTAGGCTGGAGCCACGTGCTGTTGGACAGATGGGAACCTTTCTCCATTGGGTCCAAAGCCTGTACAGTCTCTGTGGACCATGCAGCAGTCCCCTGCACTGTTTTCTTTTTGCTGTGTCAGTGCTTCACAGGAGCACAAAAGAGGGAAAAAGATGCACAGTTTTGATACTGAGAGACTCTCATCAACTTGAATTTCTTTTCTTTTTTTTTTTAAATAAAGAAAATAAGCTAATTTCAAACAGTTTACTCTTCAAGATCTGATGTGTAAGACAGTTTATTTCTTCATAAATACATGAAGATTTTTGTGCCCTCTGCTGAAGTTGTCTCAGTAAGCTGTGATCTCCCTTGTCTCTTTATGGTATACAGGGAGATGTAAAATGTCCCAAGCAGGCTAGAGAAAGGAGAGAGCGTTAACTTATGGTAATTTTTGTAAGTTTTGGTTATTGTTTCTAGGAGGTGTCAGATATTCAGACACCACAAGATAGTTTTATACTTGAAGGAAGTGTTTCCACTTCTCTTGTTGGGTGGAGTCTGTGTCCAGTGAGGCATGGGGGGACCAGAGCTCTGAGCCAGCTCATTTCACTGCTGTGACATGGACTGCAGGTGACATGTTGGCAGCAGGTGAAGATCTGTCCCAGCATGTCTTGTTGTCTTGTTCCGACCACCTCCTTCCTCCTTTTCACATCAGGTGTGCAGCTTCTGTGGCCTCCGGGTCACCCTGTTGAAATGAAATATGGGCAGAGAAAAATTGGTCTTTTTTCAGGCTTGCTGCAGTATTTCTCATTCTACAGATGTTTCCAACTACACAATTGTAAAATCAAAAGAGGCAAAAGATACTAAGTCACCTTGCAAAAAAAATTTCTGAGGTGCCTGCCCTGATCTTCATTTTCCAGTGTGAAGCACTTATCTTCATTACTTTTATCCCTTTCCTTTTAGTCCAGGGTTACTTAGTCACATAGGCAGTCATTCCACACATTTTTCCTTGCCTCTGGTTGAAGACCTTGCAGCACCCAGCAGAGCACCGTGTTGTACTGACATCATTAGGTACTCAGTGTTTGGAGTGTGCTGGTTTTGTCCTATCACTTGGTGTGTTACATGGTGTGTATAATGTATATATTCAGTTTATAAGCACAGAGAGCTTGTGAGTCTGTGTGTATAAATCTGTTGCACAGTGCCCAGGCCTCTGTAATGAGCAGTCCACTGTTGTACAATCATAATTCCTTCTATGTCCTCAGATTTTCCCCAGGGCTGTGGTTTGGTGTTTGCCTGGGGTCAGAATGGTTGCTGATCCTGGGCTCAGCCTGGCTTACCTGAGGCTGGGACGGCACTTTTAGTTGGTACCAGCAAGAGCAGGTTCTCACTTGAGGAGACATTGCACCTGACAGAGGTTCAGAGAGCTGCTCTGGTATGTGCTGCAGCAGGAACATCTAACAGTCTTCCTCCTGCCAAAGTGTCCTGCTAAAACAGCAAGTCTGGTAATTCCTAGCAAAGGGTTAACCACAGCCAGCAGCAGTTACTCCAGGCACAGGGAAGGGTTGGACTCAGCCTCTGGAGAGGGAGTTGTTGTGGGGGTGGCTTTGGTATCAAATGTCGGACCCACTTGAGGGGCACTGCAGGGCTTTGGACAAGCTCCATAGACACTGTCCTGTTCTAAATGCTGCTCCTTTCAGTTTGGGCAGCTAGCCATCTATCCAGACAGGAGATACCAAGGGCTTGGGGGTGTTCATGACAAGTAAACACAGATTTATTTTTTTTTATGAGCAGTACTGGGTACTTGCCAAGTTGAATACGTGGTATTAAATGCAGGCTGCTAATGAAAAACACTGCAAATGAAGAGCAGGTGCTCTGAGGAGTGACCTGGCAGCTAAAACAGCTTCTAAACGTTGACCCAGATGTAACATGAAGTGAGAGTTTTCCTTCTCACTGGAGATTTCTGGGGCTTTTTTTTTTTTTTTTGTTTGCTTTATCCCTGTGTGGTTGTCTGATTGCATAGAGAATAAAAGCAGTTGGGGGCTTTTATTCCTCTTAATAGAGTGGCTATCCTCTCAGAAGAGGGTCCATCCATAACTTCTTTTGAATTTTATAAAGGAAGGGATAAGGCAAATTCTGTGAAATAGATGATTAGATAAAGATGTACTGGTGGTTGCTATTACCGCTTTTGTACAATCACAGAAACACTTAGATTGGGAAGGACTCCTGGGCATTATCTCACCTCCTGTCTTTACCAGTCAATTATTTTGGGTGGCCCCTTAACAGCTCTGTTCCCTCTCAGTTCACATCCATGGGCTCCCAGCTCACCACCGTCCCATTTCCTCATGCTCCCCTGGTCACGTGGGAAGAGCCAGGGTGCACCATGCAGCATGTGCCTGGGGCAGGAGAGGACTGGGGCACCTCTGATAGCCAAGGGGCCTATAGGGATGAGGAGGTAGAGAGATCAGCTTCAAAGTTTTGGACCCAAGAAGACACTGTCTCCATAGCTGGTGTATCCATATCCAGGCAGCACATTGCTGCCAAGCTGTTACGATGCTGGGACACTTTGAATCACTGTCCTCCACATGGCCTGTGTGCACAGGACATCCTCTGGATCTTTGGAGACCTCATCTTCCTGCAGATCACTGTAGATGGCTCCCAGCACTGCTGATTCTCTCAGGTAATGGATGCCTTCATCTCTGTCAGTCCCCTCTCTGCAGGGGAGTTCACAAGACCATCCTCACACTTGGGAAGAGCCATCTCCAGGGACTGCAAATTGCTGCCTCTTTTCCAATTCCTCTCTCAATTCCCCAGTTCCTAGGAAGGGATTCCAGCTGTTGGGCTTCCTTACTTTCCAGTTGCTCACTGTCAGTCCTGTTATCCCAGCCAGCTATTGGATCAGCCAGGCACCAATCTGCTCACCTAGAGTCCTGTAATCTTCCCACATGTCTCAAAGCTCCGATGGGGTCAGGGACAGGGTAGTTTCTGCTTCTTGTCTGAATTCACTCCTTCCTCCAGTTTATTTGCTGGAGGACCGGCATCTTGATCAAACCTTTCCCCTTCTTCCTCCTTCCTTACTAATCGATGATACGGACCCGGTTTTTTCCTTGACCACAGTTTCTTTTGCACTCCTGGGGCAATTCCTGTAGTTGCTCCTGTTGTTTGGGTCCTTCCTCAACCACAGCCCCCTGAGAGCACTGAACTGTGGCTCCATAGGCACAGGCCAGGCCCCAGTACAGGGTGAGGGGCTGCTGGTTTTCACTGGGGTAAGGCCAGGCCCCCTTCCATCAGGTGACACATCAGTTTTCCAGGGTTGCTTGCCTATTCAGGTGCAAAGTCCCAGGCTGTGGGAGGTGATATCTCTCTTAGGAACCTGCCCAAATCCTTCCACGTGCCCTGCCACCCAGGGAATGCCGCCTCAGGGCGCATTGCAGTATTGCCTCACCCAAACCCTTCTCTTACACCAAGATGACACCGGATTCCACCAACCCACAACACACCACCACTGTTGGTTAGTACTGTTCACAGCTCACGTGGGCGTGAACAAGAACCTCTGGAACCTGCACAGTCATCCACATCAGTCCCAAGTAGGGAGAGGGAGATGAATTTCCTCATCCTCTTATGGAGATGAGACAGCTCCCACGGAACAGCAAGGCCATCAATGCCAGGGACAAAGCCCAGAGCCATTGTTTGTACTAATGTGTTTCCAAGTTCAGCAAAATAAAGAGGTAAGCAGTGCAGCCAACACACTCCATAACTCACACAGGAGCTTCCCACTTAGTAACTGCTGTAGCTGTAGCACACTGGAAACAAAGCTGCCCTTGTCTCGTGCCTCACATCGGTGCCAAAAAGGACCATGGAGGGTTGACCTTGTCTGGACATCAGGAGCCCACCAAGCTGCCAAGACGAAAGGTATTTTAATAAAGTGGATTAAATAAAGATTTAGTCTTAGTGTCTGGCCACTTCCTGGGATGTAGGGCTTTAAGCGCACTGTGGTTGCTCTAGAAGACAAATGTAACAACAAATGCTTTCCCTGTCCTCCTAACTTTTTTTGCAGGGCAGAGTGAGGGGGGAACATTGGACAGACAGTGCTGATGCTGTGGGAGCACCGCTCTGCACCACCCAAAACACTGGTGTGTCACCAGCCCCTTTGTAGGTACCAATGCCCAGCCCAGCATCGCGGGGCTGCTGTGGGGAATGAGCTCCATTCTCAGCCAGACCCTGTGCACACTTCTAGGTTTTCTTCTATCTGGTCACTAAGCCTCCTGCTGCCTGTAGCAGCTCTGCAAGCAACCAGCTGTACACCCCAGGGACCAGCAAAATGCTCCTGCACAGCAGAGAGCTCCTTTCAGCTTGAGGACAAAGAGCAAATTGTCCTCACAACAGCAGCTGCCTGTCAGAGAGGTTTATTATTCCAGGGTATTCCAGGATCTCACACTTTGAATGAAAAGAAATGGAAACTGTTTGCTCTGTAGCTCACTGTCTTTCTCCTGCATCTGATATTTCAACAAAAATATTTTTTATTGCAGACTGAATCAAACATTAAGGGTGACGTACTGAGCAGACCATAACAAGGTTTTGCTTTTCCCCTGCCTTTTAGGGAACGGATTCCAAAGCCCAATGGATCTGATAGGAGTATTTTTTTGCCTGAACACTCCCCCTGAAGCAGGGCAATCTCTCACTGTACAGGTGCTGCAGGAGGGGGAGTTGTGGGTGCAGAAAGGCAAAAAATGCTGTCCAGCTGGGTGCTCGTTTTTACTGTAAGGATATGGAAGGCAAGGGGGGAACCTCACGTTGCTGGAGTGGTGTTCACACAGCAGATGAACAGAAACAGCAGGTGTTCAGAAACCAGCTTAGTCGCTGCCACCTGGAAAGGAGGGGTTTGTGCTTTATAGGGGGAACTCACAAAAATGTCATTTGGAGCCTTGATTTAGGAGATCTGATCTCTCTGGGTGCTGAACACAATGCAAGAGACTAAAATGGGGATGAGATCCAGTAGTTCATTTAATATGGGCCTTCATTGCAGTCAGTCCCTTCGGACCAAAATGCTCAGGGCTGGAGAATAATGATGGAGCACAGCTTGTGCTTGAGAATGGGGGTGTGGAGCAAATCAATATCACTGCTTTTTATATACTTGAGGGAAATAAAAATTATGAGGAGCTTAGACTCACCACAGGATTTCTGCTGACTTCGACAGGATCAAGGTATCAGGCCACATTTTCTGTCTCAGCAGGTGGATGTGCTGTGGTCAAAGGCATTGGGATTTCTACCTAAGGGAGAAGCACAAAACAACAGATACCAGTGAAACTTGATTTTTTTCTTGAACAACAGTCAGTTGGGCACTGCTAGGTCATTGGTCACTCACCCAACAAGCTGAATGTATGGTACAGCAGCACTCGGGGTATTCCTTGGTTCTGAAGCTGCTGCTCTGCATGCAGAGATATCCATTGGGACCCAGGACATCGAGTGCTTGGGCAGTGGTGTGTGTCATAACTTTGTACAGACTCAAGTGCAATTGCATAGTTTGCCTTAGGACTGAGTGTAATTCCTGTGGTTTGATGTTTATCTTTGATGTAATCATTGTCCAAATTTCATCTACTACTACATTTTATAGAGCTGTCCATTTTCCCTTTTCTTCTTTCTTTAAAAATATTTGTTCATTTTCATCAACTCAAAACTACAGTGGAGGAGATAAGTCTGTACTGGAATGCTTACAAGATCTTGTAATAAAGAATTTGCTTCTAGGAGCTGTGTCACTACAAATGGATTTTTCTACTTCCCCTGCACTGCAAACTACCAGAAAAGTTTCATCTTCTCAAGCTGTGTCACAACCATCCTGTTAAGCCCCTGGCCTCAGCCCCTGCCATAAAAAGCATGTGATAACCAAAGCTTTGCCTACAAAGACATTTTCCCCGTGATAACCAGTGCAAAGTACCTTCTGTCTCTGGGCTCTGCCGCATCAGGGTGACATGTTCTAACTTGCTATTTTTGTCTGCCTGGGCGGCTGTCACAGTGAGCAATGTCATCCTGTGACACAGCACAAAGAAACAAATTGGGCCTTCTCAGGAAAAGAATGTATTTTTGCTTCTGCATGAATCAAGACTTTTCTTTTACACTTTAAGAAATGGTAAGGAGAAAATAAGAGCCAAGGGTTTTTACCTTATCTGCAGAAGTAGCCCTGAGATCACTAGTATTTTTAATTAGTACAGATTTTTCCAGCTGGGCTCAAACCTATTTTATGCTCTCTCCCTTGAAATAAGCAGCCTTGACTTCACTGAAGTTTTAGCAGCTTCCTATAGCTGAGCCCCAGCTCTCCCTTTCAGGACCAAAGTGAGTCTTTTTTTTTTCACTGAGCTAATCTCAGGGTCTTTTTTGTTATCCTTTGTGGCCAATCCACATCTCAGCTCAGTTTGGAGCTGATCAGCTCTTAGATATATGCACATATCCCATGGTGGTATCGTCATCACTGCTCAGATGGGTGAATTTTGAGAGCTTGGGTAGCGTGCCAGGAAACCCGCTGGGCAGCTCTGCCCTTCCACAGCAGTTGGGAAATGGCTCCCAGGTTACTCTGCAGTCGGAGCATTTGTCCTGTAACGAGCATCCCTGTGACCTGCTGCTTTGTCTGCAGGAGAGGAGAGCGGCTGCATCCCAGCAGCACCACGGTGGTTCCCCACCCAGCTTCATCAAGATGGTCTGGGGAGAGTAGCCAAGCTGCCCCTGGGAAGGGCTGGAAGCTCTTCCCAGAGCTTGTGTCAACACCACCCCCCTCGCAGCTCACCTGCATGGGGCGGGGGTCATGGCTGATGGCACAGAGCTTTCATCACTGAACACACACATTCCCCATACCTCAGTACTTACAGCAGAAGCTTACTCTTGCCCAGAGGTTGTCTCTGCTCTCACACAGCTCTGCCCAGCAGAACAGAGCAGGCAGCAGACGCTGCAGTGGCACTGGGAGTGGGGAGGGAGCTGCCCCTGCTACCAGGAGGAGGTGTTGGTGGATCAGCCAAAGGCCCAGCTGGATTTGGGCTATCACTGGCCCTCAGCAGCCTGGGTTTACCTTTTACTTATTTAACGTGGGCGTTACTTTTTTTTGTGGTCATTCCCCTCCATGACTTCACAGCTTTCCCTATTTGTTCCCACTTCAAAAAAAACTTGTCACATCTCCTGCTGGCCTGCCCACCTCACAGCATGTAGGCCCTCGGCTGGGGCAGTGTGCCAGGGGCCGTGGCACACTCTTGAGCAGGTATGATTGTATTTAGGTTCCTCAGTGGCCACGTTCAAGTTTTGGTCCTGTTTCTTGCCCTTTTTTGGGGCCAGTCACACACTGTGAAGCGTCACTCAATTCCCTCAGGAACAGGGTAGGATCTGGCTCCCAGAACATCATCACTCCCGCTTCTGTTCTTGCATACTCCATCCTCTCTGCATGGTGTGGCACACTGACCTCACCAGTGAATCAAATCCATGTCCTGACGTGGAGACAGACGTGTCCCACTGCCAGTAATTCTTTAAAAACACAAATGCATTTTCTATAGCACAGAACAATTGAGCTTAGAAAAGCAGCTCCAGACCTCACCTTTCTGAATTGTCAGTGTTATTGCAACTGTCATCAAAATCAATTTGGTCACAGCAAATTGGCCACAAATTGGGTTTTACCTGCTAAATTGAAGGCCTGGCCCTAGGCAGTGCTTCTGCCTGGTGGGAGCTGTGGTAGAGCCAGAGTTAAAGGCTGGTGCACTCACCATGAGCTGCCTATCACTCACTCACTGCCTTGTTTCACTCCCAAACTGGCTGCTGGCCCAGCTGAGGCCTGTTGGGATTTTACAGTTCCAACACCAACATTAGAGCTGCCACAAATTCCCAGAGCATCTTCTCCCAGACCCAGGTTTAGGGCAGGAAGCTCCCAAAAGGCTATGGCTTTCCTTTTGTTTGGACACAAAGGAGCCAAATTAACTCTCCCAACACCTGATTTGCAACTGGGACTCCAAGCTGCACTATCTTAATGTTGACACTGAATTCTGTGCTCCACAGGGCAGGGGTGGGACTGCACTTTCCCAGTCAAAAGGTCCATCAGGATTGTGGCCCCTGCCTTATGCTTATTCCTGGCACCTCCACTCTCCACCATGCCTGGGGGGTGCCAGTGCTTCCCATGCTTTGGCCACGCCACTCAGTCTATGGCTTCACAACCTGTTTGGGAAACAAAAAGGGCAATTTTTTTGTTGTTTCACCAAGGCAGGCTCTCCAGAGGCCTGTGGAAGGGAGGTTTCAAACAAACCACAGGCTGGTAGAGGCAGAGAGGAGTAGGTGTAGAGGTCCACATCGGGGTGCAGAGGGCAAGGACTGCAAAACTACCTCATGGGGCTGGATCATCTTCCCACAGCAGAGTCATGCCCTCCATCACATGACAACCTGTGGAGACGAGGCACTGCCGTGCACTCTGCAGGCAGGATGGGACACTGACAGCAAGTTCTCTGTGTCATTCAAAAGGCTGCACCAAGTTAAGCGCTTTAACATGGCACAGGCCAAAGAAGGTGGCCAACCCATTTTTTCCCAGGGAAAATGAGGTTGAAATACTCCGTATACTAAATGATTTGGCTGCACAGCCCAGCCTGGAGCTACTGTTAGTAGGGTATCTCCCTCCAAAAAGAGTGGGAGGTGATGCCAGACCCCACAACCCACAGTCAGCATGGTTACCTGGCTCAGAATGCTTTGGTGAGGTTCATCCATGACCTGCTCCATGACAGCAGAATGCTGGGCTGCAGCTGTCAGCGTCTGCAGCCATGCTGAGAATCACAGTAACTCCCTCATAACTGTTAGAGAGAAAGCATTTTTTTCAGTGTATGAAAAGACTGAAAACGTGGAAATGCCTTGAACCTATGAAAAGGGGACGTTACCAATCCCATATAACCAAGACATGGCTTAGGAAGGGCTATGAAAATGGCTTCTGTAACTACTGCTCAAGAGCACACCAAAGTATAACTAAAAAACCCCAACAGTTCACAGGAGTCCATGTGAAACACAGTACACACACACAGTTAAGTTCATTGGTAGGTGTTCCTTTTCTTTTACACCTAAAGAAATCACCTGCCGTCAAATTCCAAGAATGCACTGTCAGATCTGGTGCCCATCAGCCAATGAACATGCCAGGCCCAAACGCATTAAAACACAGTTTTTAGTTGGAGATGAACTCGTGGCCACCAGTGCTGGTACATAATTAACTGCCAACGTGAAACCTCACATTCTTTAGCATTACCAACTTAGAAAAAGGTATAGAAATGGATTGAAGAATTAGTAAAATGCTTCAACATTTGGGAATCTTAGGCTGTTTCTCACCAGATAAGGTCAAGTTCTGCTCTAGTAGTCATTCTCTCCTTGAGGAAGATGATCGAAACTGGATTTTGATACAACCTCCTTTTTTCCACTGTCCTTATCCCAGCATGACATATAATTATTCTGTCTGCTTTCTCTATATTGGCAGAGCCTGTTCTTCTACACATCTTCAAATTCCTAATTCACACTCTACAGTGACACAAAGCAAAAAAGAATAAACTAAGACATTATTTCATGCTGCATCATTATGGATGGCCATACCCACATTCAGAAAGCAAAACCGTAACAAGCAATAGAAATTTACTCCTGGTGATAATACAGAAACATGTTACTCGTTAGTTACCACTCCCGTGTTAAAAATGTTTATTCAGCTGCAAATGTTGCATCTTTCCAACAAATGCAAAACAGCTTTTTGGTGGTAAATAGCAGGTATTTATTTGAAATGAAAAAAAAAATACTTCAGTACCTGAACTATTGCATTTAATCATGTATTGTTGTAATTGTGTTACTCTACCTTTTTGCATTGGAGACAAATATACAATGAACATTCAGATATCACAGATTGCACACTAGATAGTAAATCGTCAGGCCTTTTACGTAACCACCAAAAAACAGATATTGGATTCTGCAATATAGTACAAAATTCCACACTCCAGTCTTAGCCAGTTATCTTCAATTTACTCCTGATGCTGTACAAATAAATGGCCATTTAACTAGGGCTTACAAGTTAATAACAGGACAAAAAAAATATACATTGCACTGACACAAAAAGTCAGCTGTGTTAATAGTCATGCAACAAGTAACCAAACTTGCTGAAATTAAAAATACTTTCTAAAAACAGTTTTAACTGCATAAGTATTTTATACACAGTTCATTTACTGAAACAAAAGGAGTCTTTAAATGATACAAAGCAAATATAAGTTTCTACCAATTTTATACATAAGAAAGTGCAAAATAACTTATCTAAAGTGTTTTGCTATTGAACTGATGAATGTTGGCTGGAGGCAGCCAACCCCCTCTCAAAAGCATGACATTACAGTTGCACACTACATACGAATGTTAAGAGTACATGGATAAGTTTACTACAAAGAACAAGGCAGGAGAAGACATGTGAGGTACTTGCAGAGAATATAGTCTACCAATGTTAGTGTACATGAGTATATTTTCGCTCAACAGATTTTTACATGGAAAACAAAGCAAGTATTTGCCTTAGAAGCTCGAATGAAATGGAAAAAAAACCCCACTCCCACGTGAACACAACAGTTGCCCACAGCACCAGCTGCCAGAGGAAATACGAGCAGGTGTGTTTTTTCCCTCCACCTCCAGCAAGAAAGAATGTGGTTTTTTGGAACAGCGCAACTGAAGAATTAGGTAAGAGGGCTGTGCTGGTTTGTTTGCAAAATGTAAACTGGGACTAACCTCAACACCAAGGAAATCGTAAAGAGTAACGAGTTTTTTTTTTAGTACGCTGCCAAACATCAAAGGTGCACAACACCACCCCTGCTGGATGCAGTTGAACACTTACCTCTGCACTGATGGCCTGCTGCCCCCGTGAGCCTGCATTAGCACTACATGCCAACTGCTTGCTTTTAGTGTTAAGATTGTATCAGTGTTACTGCCATAACCTTGTTTTTATTAGGGTTTAATTATGTGGCTGTACAAGTTCCGGTCCACAGAAAAGAAGACTTCCTTAAATTTGGGTTTGATTTGAAATCTGGAGGTAAGGGGAGGAAAAGCTCTGTGGACTCAAAAGGCATTTAGGAGTTGTCGAAACAGCCTTTTGCTCAAACGGAAAACATTAAGGCCACTAGCCTGTCTTCTGAACTATGCTGGTTTTGCATCATTTTGGGAAGGGTGAAGGCAACGTTAGAGAGAACAGCTGAACACAGAAATTCCAGTGCTCTGCACATGCTTACCAAGGCCCTTTTCCTGTTTTTTAGGGTCAAATCTGTAGGGTAGCCAGGCAGTGTGGCTACTTGACCATCACTCTTTGGATCCAAAATTTGGGTCAACTAAGCTCAACAAACCTGCATTTACTCAACAGTGTGCAAGGGCTCTAGAGAAGCCTTTCTGTTCATTTGGGGACCTAGTATACATACCAAAACAGGAATATATCTCATTTTACAGACCAGCACATACATAATAAACAAACAAGTATCAAAATACATATTTAACCTTCAGTGCATAAACATGTGATACCAGGGTAAATAGTAAGTGGTCAGAATTAACAAATTATTCACTGCTAAAAGTTCAAATCAAGAGAAGACAGGTGTGCCCCCACAGTGCCAAGGACCTTCTCGGAAGGAGCTCACACAGAGGGCATTTTTGATGGTGCAATTCTGATAACAGCAACGGTTTTAATTATTTGCCATCCCAGGGCCAGAGTCTGCCCAACTCATTCCAAGTGTAGTTGTGAGTGATGGCACTCACTGAAGTAGTAACAGAGTAAACACGAGGCCACCTGTCTTCTGTTGGTCTGGGCCGTATCCCTACTGCTATTTAAAAGAATCCATTGTGAATATACCTAGATCAGTCTGTCACCCATTTACAAAATATATACACATATGTTAAAAACCAAACCAAACACCAGCCTGCCCGCTGCCCTCCCTCTCCACCCTCACCCAACCAGAAACCCACTGGCAAGACCTCATGCAGAAATTAAGTCCACGTCCATGGGCCTATCCAATGTACGTGTTCCAATCCCAGTGGATATCAGTGTCTCTACTTCATCCCACATGTAGTGCAAAATAAATGACATAGTAGTAAAAAAATACTGCAATTAAATTCATATTGGAACTTAAAAACCATAATGGAAATCTACTGCTGTCCTCAAGTTGATGCCATGTGCTGAAAGACAAAGAGAGCTCCGAGAAGCATTTCTGACATGACTAAATATGACCCTGTTTTAGAGCAATGCCTATTGTTCCAAAAGGCTTTTTTTGCAAACAAGCTACAGGACAACAGCGGTTAAGTTTTATGCACAAGGAATTCATTCTGTACCTATCTGCAAGCCAATTGCTATTGACTAAAGAAGGTAAAAGCTGGTTCTTGCACTGCATGAATCAGCTGCTAACGAACAGTAAGTAATTAATAAAACTGCAGCTCTGACATATGTATAAAAGAGGCCTTATTAAATATGAACAACACTGAGGTGGTAAATAGTTTGGTATAAAATGCAACACAAGTGTACAATTTAGTTCCTGGTTATCTTACAGCTAGAATAAAATACTCCAAATTCCTATTCTCAAAAATGTTTTGGTTTTTTTTTTTTTTTTTGAAAAATCCATGTAATTCTATGAATAGCCTCACTTAAATTAAGATACTGTGGGCAACTGAAAGAACAAACATGCACAGACTGGATTTTTAACAGAAATACACATAATGCCTTCGAGTTTTCTGGTTTCTTTGTTTGTTTTTTTTTTAAACATTCGTATTTAAATTGATAGATGAGATAAAGATGCCACACAAAGTACAGTGGTTAATCTGAAGTCCCATGTAACAGGCAGTTAAGTTCATATTTAGATAAAAAGGCCATTATACCTATTTACAATATACACAGTTGCTTGCGAAGAAGGCAGATTTACAACTATCTTCTAAAAAGCCTTCCCCTCCCCCTCCCCCCAATTAAGATGACTAGCTCTACAAAAACAAGACAAGAAGGGGTGTTTAGGATAAGTGAGGATTTTCTCCATAGCCACGTCACATAGGTTTAGGGGTTGACAGTTCTGTTGGATTTGCGGTTACTCATCATGTCTTCCTGGGCCTTGTTCTTCATTTTGCTGTCAGCCTCGTTTACCTTCTGTCAACACAAACCAACTCAATGATCCCTTTTTACTTTTAGTGCTTAAAACGCAGTATAAACATAAGTGTAAACAGACAATATTCTAATCCCTTCCGATCACGGTACTCTCACTAGTCCTTGGAGTGACAGCGGGGCTGGATGAGGTCTCCGTTTGCCGGGATCCCATCAATTTCTGGGCCCCTCCTCTGAACCCCGCTCGTGCTGCAGGTTGTAGAAGCAGTTCTGGCACACTCTGACTGGTGAGGAAATCTTCAGCCGTTTGATTTCAGACTGGAATCTGCTGCACCTGGAGAGAAAAAAATAAAGCATTGCTTAACACAGGTCCCCTCCATTTCCATGTGTTTTCTATCCAGCTGTGTAAATTGTCATCATGACTTCAAACACCAGAAAATTGTCCAACCTTATCTTGACATGGAAATGCAATGCCACATGGCAGAAGCAGAATTTAACTTATACAATCACCACAGAATCAGTGCAGTGACTCTGAGTGACAGTTAGAAACAGCTGTTGTCACCAGTTTAGACTCAACGTAGAGCTACAGAGATGAAACTAGAAATACCCTCCCTGACCCAGTGGACCAGGAGACTTCCACTTCAGTTCATGGATAAGAGGAACTCACATACAGCCTCCATGTCATACATCCTCCTGTCTGAGGCTGCCTTCAAGTGGCTCCTAAATCAGCATCCTTACATCCTAAATCAACATCCAGTTACAGCATCCTTAAACACACAGTTTAAGTCGGTAAAGGAAACCTCAATTTTTTGCCAGAGTTCCGTGGCATGCAACAGCTTTACCCAGCCTAAAATTCTGTATGGAAAAGAGCCCAAAGGAGACTGTTGGCTGGCTTACTTCTGGCAGAAGAGCTGTCCACAGTTCCTGCAATGGTGACGCCTCTCAGTGAGTGAGAACCGGACGGTGCAGCCTGAGCAGCTGTCTCCCCCCTCATCCTTCACCCAGTGGTCAGCTGCGGATCGACCCGGCTGATCGCTTACAGACCAGCTGAACACCCTGCCCCGGCCATCCCCAATAAGAATCCTGCTGTGATCCCTGCAAGAAAAAAGCAAAAGCATTCCTGCAACTATTCTGGCACAGTAACACGCAGGCACCGATGGCTGTTTTTACATGTCAGAGATGGTATGATGCTAAACCGTTGCATAGTAATTCACATGCCAATTAGCCTGGTCTGACTGAGAAACGGAGCCACAACACTCTATGTAACATAATACAGCTGAATAAATCTACTTATTTCACTGTTTTAATCTCAGTTCTTGAAGAAGGCTGCCCCAAACAGAAGCGCCACAAACCAGCATTGTGCAAAGAGCAACGGCTGGTTGGTACCACTTGATCCCTGTAGGGGCTATTCACCTAAGAGTTGGACTTGATGATCCTTGTGTGTCCCTTCCAACTCAGAACAGTCTGTGATTCTGACACTTCCTGCTGACAACACTCAAAAATGTTTTAAGCAATCACTTGTGAGCTACTCACTTGGAGATGCCGAGTGCAGTGATTTCTGCTGGGTGTGCGTTGTCTTTGCGATCGAATGCCGTGTGCATAGTTAGTTTGCTTCTAAACACCAACTGGCGCTCCCATCTGTATCCTAGAAATGAGTGGGAAGGAGGAAGGGAAGGGATAAAGCAAACTTGCTGGTTCTCATTTTTGTTCCCTCCTCCCCCAACACTTCTACACGCGACTGTGCAGAAAGAAAAAATGTCCTGCTGGAGATCACTCTCTATGGTTCAAGTTTCACTCGGGGAAAACACAGTTTTCCACTGCTCTCCAATGCATGTATGCATGGAGAGGATACACAACAATGCACAAAGCCTCCAGTTTCTCTGAGTCCACTTGGGAGTTGCAGAGAATGGGGACACAGTGAAGCCCTGTACCAAAGCTGGACAGGACTGGCATAGCCTCACTTCCTTTTTTTTTTTTTAATTTATTTTAACCATTGTATTGTATTTTTCAAGTAAAGACTTAGATTTCCAACTGTCATTAATTTTCTCCATAAAAGGTCATATGATGCTGCGTTTTGGGTATGTGACTACAACAGTTTTGATGACATTCCAGTGCCTTGCCTATTTTACAGTAGTGTTTGCAGAGTGTCTTTTTCCCCACTTTGCAGCCTATCCCCTCTCAGGAGTTTGGAGGTGTGCAGTAAGCTGGGAGGGGGCACAAGGTGTACATCTGAATCAAACCAACCTAAGGGATATTCCACACTGTATAACATTACACTGGGGAATAAAACCAAGGAGCGTGCCCAACTTTTTTACCTGGTTTAAGCTTGCTGTAGTGCCGTGCTTCAGCATAGCTGGGGTGTGGGTGGTTAACCTGAGCATGGGGATGCAGTTTTGCTTGTCCCTCAGAATAATTCACAAAGATAAAACCATCTTTCTCATCCAAGCTGAGCTGGTCTGACCAACGCCTGGAGTCATCAGAGCCGCTGTCTGCTGACCACGCTGCTGCTGCTCTGTTGGATGATGACCTAGGCCTGTGGCTGGTGCTGCCTGGTTGACTCTGGCTCTCCGGCAGTTTTGTGTCCTGGCCTATGCATGGATCATCTGCCTCAGAGTCACTGCTGTCCTCTTCATGGGCTTCCTGCCCTGGATTCACACAACAAGAGAGATGTTGATAGCAAGGCTGCTCACAGCCTGTGCTTTTGCCCACTGCCACTGCCCACAACCCAACAGGTACCACCGCTGCATGGCGAGAGGGAAACAGCATGCTGGCATCTCAAAGCCTTTCCAGAGATTCAGCTCCTGCCAGGAATCCCACTATTCAACTCTTTTGCACTGGTCTGTCAGAAAACAGCACTCCTTAACTGAAGTTATTTCCTGCAACAGTCCATCTGAGGTAGGCTATGACAGACACAACGAGCAAAACCTTCAAAAATGCTCAAGTCAGCAAAACCTTTCAGCAAAACTTAAACAAGCACAGTCAGCTATGCTGAAACTGTCTGACTGAAAAATATGATGCAGATTTGTTAATACAAAAAAGCAATTACCAAAGACATTTATACTCCCACTGACACAGAAAAAGAAAGTTGCATTTATATAATGATGACTAAAGAGTATCATGGTTTGGATTTTGATCTGGATCTCATATCTTCAACATGAAGAGGGCAAGAGGAAAATGAGATGGCAAACAATTCAGCAAGCGCAGACCAAAATCTTCCAACAGGGTAAAATTATATCCTTGCTTGCCTAAACAGCATGCTGTTTCATCAGTAGATGTTTTTAACTCTGTTGTTATGCTACAATTCCATTTCAGACTAAAAGAATATGTAGCTTTTGGACAATGGTAGCATCTACTGGGTTCACCGATAGCGTAAATAACCACACAGAGAAAAGTTCCATCTTCAGGAAAAAAAGCTATGATGGCAACACTTTTTCTTAGTTACAGCAACATGAAACTACCTTGGGCAAGGTGGTGAACAAAACTCAGATACTCTACTTATTGTGCCTACTGTCTTTTAAGACAAAATCTCCATCATCCGTTCTGCACTCTGTAACCACAGGATTTCACCTGCACATAGCAAAAATCAGATAAAAGGCAAATACAAAACATACCAATTTGTGCTTCCTGACAATCCTCTGGCATTTCCAGCATCTCTACAGGCTCTGGAGCTGGTGTTTCTGGTACTTGCAAAAATTCCATCCGCCAGAACTGGAGGGACAAGGGATAGGCAAAGTGGCACTTTACTGAACTTTTGTCTTTCTTCTGAGCTACTTATAGAGTTAAAATGGGTGAGTAGAACTGTATATTTGCAATGGTAGCATGCAAGGCAGGTCACATCCCCTTGATTTTGGGGATTAGATACTATAAAAGGACATCTGTGTTCATCCCTGAACCCACCCCACAGAGCCATCTCGCCAGCAGACTCTGTTTAAGGCAAGCCCAAGGCTGCACACGAAAGTACTGAAAACTGGGTTAGACTCACACTGATCAGAAATGACATTAAGTTTCTCTTTTCTTTCTAGGCAACAAATTGAAATGTCTCAAGCTATGTAAAACAAAAATGGTGAACAAAAACTACAACCTCCAGGCACAAAAGCTGGTGACCAAAATGTGATCAAAACAGAGTAGGAAGGAAGACGTTTGCTACTGACCATTCCTAGTTACCACATCCCAATGGGTGCATCGAAGGGGAGAAAGAACTGCTCAGGTGAAACACCCAAGTACAGCAGGACTGCTTTTGGTACTGGCCAGGACACTGTGTTGGATAGACATGGTTTCTCTAAATACTGTTACTACTAAGGTGTAAACTTAGTTTTCCAAGCGGCGATTCCTGGTACTTACCCGGACAACTCCGTCCGAATGCCCTGTTACTATGACGTTCTGGGTGTCCCATTCATTCATCTCTGACACAAAGCAGCACATAATTTGCTGGCTTCGGCCAGTGAAAGTGTTGACACTTGCAGTAGGGCTGCCATTAATGCTCCACACATGGATGTAAGTGCCAGCACAGGATACAATATCTCCCTGCATAGACAAATAACACCTCAATACAAGTCTTCAGCAAAAATATAAGCCAGGTTCGATCACAAGCCAAGTTCAATCAGGTTCAGGCTAGCTCTTTTCAAGAAGTTTTAGTCAAGTTGAGTTTGGCCACCTGAGGAAACCTTTAGGATTATATGTTTGTTTTTTTTTTAATTATACCTAGAAAGTTAGACTTAGTAGTAACCTATTTGTTGTATTTACAGGGTACAGTGAGTTGACCAATTCCTCCACTAATCACAGCATAACAATCCAACAGCACATTTTCAATACTTTCCCTTTTCAGTTTCCAAAGACTCTGGTCATGTTGATGCCTCTCTTTTTCACAGACATGTGCCACCTTAAATTTCATTTGCTTCCTTACTGGGAACAGTCCAAACTAGTGCAGAGAGGAAACAGTAGCTGCAGTCTAAAGCACTGGCAACACCACAACCAGACCACTGATAGCTACTAAACTGTACCTCTTGCTACCCCCTCTGTGCATTACAGTCCCATTTTGTCTTGATTTCAACCATTACCTCTGCTCCAGTTGCAACAGGGTCCATCCAGCCCTGCTGACCATGCATGAGAGCTGGACAAATGATGACCTGTAACTCATAGGACCACAAGGCATACAAACTTTTAGGATGTGTCCATTTCCACTACAACTGGCACTGCAGCTTCACCCAAGGCATCTTCTGCTTCCTTTACATTAAGCTTAAGAGAAGTCAGCTAAGGTCACATATCAAAACCTTTTCTTAGCTCCTGTGGCAGGTTTGACAACCCACTCTGAATGTCACACTAGCTATACTGCTAGTATATATAATAACCTCTCCCAAGCTCAAGCTACTCTACATGGAATGAATCCATGTGTAACTCTGGACAAAAGACACAAATTATTTCCTAAACCAGCTAATTAAGTTTTCAGGTGACTTATATGATTTTTGACAAACTAACAGAAGAGCCCAGTTTGTTTTTCCTCGGTTTAACAATTTCCGAGTCTTGCTACCGTTCCCACATGGAATGGCACTGAATGGGGGGCATTTGGTTCTTACCGTTAATTCATTTATACAGAGAGCTGAAACTGGAGCCCTGTGACCTCGAAGCTGCGTTAGAAAGGAGAGTTTATTCAAATCCCAGATGATGCAGGTGCGATCCCGTGATCCACTCACAATTATGTGATAAGCCAGTGATGCTGTTAAGCATGTGACAGTGTCAGTATGACCCAGTAATGCCTGCAAAACACAAGTCAGGAGGAACAAGATGAAATCAGGAGAGAGCACCAAAATTGCACATTAAACCCTCTTATCTGGAAGATTCAGATAATGTAACATGAATATTCTATCAGAAGATGCAGCTGCCTTACAAGCATTCAGTTGATAACTATTTTCATAATTGAAAATGACAGACTAATATTTTTTCCCATTTAAAAAGTACTTTGTCAAAACAGAATTTCAAGAGTCTAATGGCATAGAGCCTTCCACTGGATAAAAACCATTCTGTAGCAGTAGCCTGTTTATAGGGTCAGAATGTGTTCCAGGTTGCACCTGAAATTACGTTCTGAAAACAGAAACTAATGGCTCCTTTATAAACTTCTGTTGATGTTTAAGAGAAGATAAAAGAGACAAGAAAGAGCTGCAACCAAAAAGGCAAAGTCAATTGGAAGGAGGAGAAAAATACAAGTGTCTACTCATATTAGGTCCAACTTTTATATTTTAGGCTTAACTGCAGCATACTCAATCACAAATCACTGGCTACCCTGAAATTTAACATACAGTGTTTTATCTTGCACTGTTCTGAAGTAAAACACTTTGGAAACACAGCTCTGTACAGCTGTTAGATACCAAGCAAGGGAAGTTATTAAATAATTCTCTAAATTTCTTAAGTTTGAGTGAAAACTTTTCTCTAACAAAAAGTCCTACTGTTAAGATGCCAACAGGAACAGTAACACTCTACAACCTAACTACCTATAACAATTATACACAGCTCCTAGAATATTTGGATTTAGTTAGGGTTGGGTTTTTTGTTTGTTTGTGTGTGCATTTTGTGATTTTTTGTTTGTTTTTTCCTTAGTAAACACAAAAAACCCTCTCTGCACTTAGCTGCAACTGACTTCAAAGCACAGCTGCTTGCTTTACATCAGAACTTGCTGTCTTGAATTAATAAAGCAAGAAAAAACTTCAGGTGATCCCAAAGAAGTATACTCTGCTCCACAAACATTACTGCCAGAAAGAAAAAAGTTTTGCACAGAAATGTAATTTGAACATATATATTTTTAAAGAAAAAGTAATTAAAAAAAAAAATTAAAAAGAGGAAAATTAACCTTTAAGGAAGCCTCCTTTCACCATCCTTCCTGACACAGTTTTTAGATGGGGGGTTACATATAACACTACAATAAAGCAGATCATTTCACAAAACACACCTGTACAATTTTGTTAACATCACTACCAAAAGCTCCTGGTGTTCCACTATCCTTAAATATGATACAATTTTAAAGACAATTTGCCCACTTTCGATGCAGATCTGTACCTCGACTCCTCCCTTCTCCAAAGATCTGCTGGACTCATGGTTTCAAAGGTTACTAAGGGAGAAATAATTACTTTGATCCTGTAACATTAATTTAAATAAAAGGCATTTTTACTGTATTTTACCTGTTTCAGTGTGAGGGCTTTAGCCTTTTCTTTGGAGACACCCATCTCCCACACACACACTGCTGTGCTTGTTCCTCCAGTGATAACAAGTTTGGGGTTGGGGCAAATGGCACACAGTATCTGACCCCATTCTGACAAACATTCATAAACAATCACTGCCTAAAAATAAAGAAAACAAAGAAGAATTACTTGCAGGATAAAAAATAAAAACCTTACTGCCACCTTATATTCATTAAGTCACTAAGATATCACTGCTACCCCTTATGCAGTTTTTGCTCAAACACAAGCAATTCAAGCCTCTGCCATAAGATGCCTCCTGAGGTAATATGAGATGAGCTTTAATTGCATAGATTTAATTCATTCATGTTTTGCAGACCCGGTAAAAAAATTATTATTAGTTGGTTTATGTTATTCTGCCAGCACTCCGATGAAGAAAACCAGGTAAGGAGCAAAAAAAACTTACGCAGTACAAAATTACTTCATTCACATGTGAAAGAAATTTCCATTGTTCAATTTTTTTCCACTATTGAGCACCAATTGCTTTGGTATATTCAGCACCGAAACAGATTTCAGATTACCAACCTTGTCTGACTCGTAGGTACCCAGTCTGCAGCTGAGGTCTGCATAGCCCCAAGCAAAGGTTTTATTCCAGGTAGGTGGGATGAGAACCTTATTCTGTTCCACTGCCAGAATGCCTTTATCAGTGCACACGATCTGCCCCACAGGCTCCTTGAGCTCTAAAAAGAAGATGGGGTTATGTTTTAGTGCTGGGAGAGACAAATGCCATCTGATCCCAATAAGTACCTGCTGTTCTGCAAAAGTAAGGTCTCCGTACTGGCTATTTATACAAATCTTTGTTCCAGCTGCAGTGATGGTAACTTTTGCTCCATTCCTAACAAATGCAGACCTAAGCACCACCAGCAGTGGCAAGAATACTCTGAGGACAACAGATAGCTCTGATCTGTGAGGCTGCACAAGGTGTTCCTCAGACAAGATGCCTGTGGTCATTAAAAGTGATTGCAACATTTTTGACACAAATAAAAGTAAGTTTTTGGTATTGATTCCAACACCTTGGACAAGCATTCCCACAAGCTGCTTTCCTCACTACAGCTCATAGTGTCCTATTTGTTTTTCCCCAAGCTTTGCAAATATAGATTAGTCCTTTCTAATTTCCTGACTTAGAGTCTACACTTAAGTCCTACTATGCCCTGTGTAATAGTACATCCTCTCTTTTTACAGCAGGCAGGCACAGTCACTTACTCAGCTAGGAAAGAAATCACTGTATAGCATTTACCTGCCTCACAGACAACTAACTTCTGCTCGGCATAATGTCAAATATGAAGTAAAAAAACACCTTCTTTTGTCTCAGTGCAGCTACCAACACCATCCTTTCCTGCCAATACTTCTCAGTATTTCTTGGCACTGCAACAAAGAATCCTTTTGCCATGAAAATCACAAAAATCGAGGCTATTGCAGGCCCAGAAGCAACATACTCTGAATGCTGTTTGTTAAACTAAAACTCTATAAAGAGGTGCTTGGGGCCCATTTTATCCCTCTATTTAAACAAAGTTATATTAAACCGGTGCTTTCCAAGTACACTTTAAAGTAGGTAAGAACATAATCTTACACCATTACAGTATTTTAAATTTGCCCTTCTCACAAAACTACAGGCAGTAGGAATATCAGAACTAAGCAAAAGATGAAAAGGGACTATCTTGCTGAAACTCTGAATGCTGGGGTGACGAAACAGGAATAACTACTGTGGCTTTACAGTTTACCTTTCACTGGAGCAAGAGATGGCCGCAGGTTGTCCAAATGATGGAAGAAAATCTTGTCACCTGTGGAACCAGGAGGCACAGAGGTTCCCACAGTCTCTCCATTCAGTCGGCTTCTAACACGCTTTGGTGGGTGTGGTTTTTTGAAGAGCTGAAATTCATCAAGAAACTAATTACAATCAAAAATTACAGGCTTACAAGGGCACAAACGTAAAAAGATCATAAATAAGTCCAATTTACCTCCTAAAAATTCTGCAGGTCAGCAAACGTTACTTAACTTCTCTCATGTTCACTAATAACTTATGGTAATCATTTAAAAACAAAAAAAATTCAACAAACAATATGAAATCCTACAAGAAGCAAGGTTTTTTTTAAAGCTGTCCCCAGTTGCAAAAGCAGCTGAATTAAAGCAAGCAAAAATCCCAAAGCTGATGCATAACGCAGTAAGAAATTCTAATCCATGGTAAACTGAAAGCTAAGTTTTGGCTTTGAAACAAACTGTGTCCCACAAACAGCAGCTCACTCGCTTGGAGGTGGCCAGGCTACCAAAGAACAGAGTAGCAGCATGGGTGGGCATGGAATGGGACCCCATATGACGACCATGTACAAGAAAGGCATCTGAGTCCCTGATTATCTTCTGCATAGCTTTTCATTATGAGGGGCTGAATTTACATTTTATCGCTTCAGTGACCATTCCAGTGTTAAACAAGGCAATCATTGCTTCTAATAAGCCATGTTCATCAGTGACACACACTAAGGTTTATCACTTGATAAATTAATAACAAACACCTTAGGTGGTAGATGCTATGTATTACAATATGTAACTGACAAACAGAGTGGTTTTTTGCAAGATTTCAACAGCTCTTTCACAGAGAGGCTACTACAGCACTGAAAGGAGAACTGAAATTCCAATGCTGAAACTTGTTTTCCTTTGAGCCCCTTGAAATGTGCTACCTGTTTGCCTTTCCAAAGCAGAGGGAACATGCATAAGCCTGAGGTAGCTGAACTATGACGGTGTAGACATGTTTCTACTGCTTGCACCAACCCCTTGGGTACAAATAACAACACGGCCTGCATGCCATCCCCCTCCCTGAACGATAGCATGCCTCCCGTCTGGCTGGGCTATGGGAGGACTGAGAGAGAAGGTCCATCATACAGTGTTTCCCATGGACAATGGGTCTCAAAACTCCAATTCCAGCAACAAAAAAACCCAACCCCTCCTTTGAATGACCGTTCCTCTTGCTTATTCATTTTGCTCTGCCCCTCAGGCTGTGGCATCTCAGGGCCGCTGCAGTCGGTGAGAGCCCTCTTATAAACATAGCGTCAGCTCTGCAGCGTTTTGCATCACAGACTTTTAAAATGTAAAACCAAACTACAAGGTGCATTACTAGTGTAAGAGATGAGATAAAGAAGATGTAGTCCCCATGTTACATCTCCGTGCAGCAAAGAAGTGAAAAAGGGTAGAGCAGCCATGTCACTGAGACAGCCTGCCCTGGATCCTCTGTGGAAAGTCAGAGGGTAACAGAAAAACTCAACAGTCACATAAAAATGTGCTCCAAGAGCACTCCCCACCAATAATGACTGGAAGAAGTTCTGAGTTTCCTGAGTTTATTGCAGTTTACTTCCTCATGCAGTTTCTGGTAGATCTCACCACATTTGTATCCAACAGGCATTGGAAGATTCAGGCAGACCTTTTGACTCAGCTGCAATGCTCTTCCACTGCCCTGCCCCGCCCCTATCTGTTCATCTGGCTTTAGCTGGGCCATGTCTGATTATCATCACAACCCAGTGACTGGTTATTATGTAAGAGGAGAAAACCCTGCAGCCACTACATAATTAGATTATTGAGAAAGTGCAAGGAAGGAAAAGGAGAAAAGACACAGAAGACAGATGAACAGTTCTTAGCCTTCCTTCCAAGCTGTGAGAGACAGATAGCTGTCAGTGGGGTTGCCACAGGAAATATCCCATGGCTGTCCTGAAACATTAAGTGCTGAGAGCTGAGTCTAAAGCTTCCAACACATTGGTTGGGTTCCCAGTGAATTGCTGACTCTAAAGAAATGCCCAATTAAAAAAACAAAAAAAAACCAAAAAAAACCCCACTCAATCTCCCCAAACCTAAAACCCCACAAAGTAAAACTTCAAACTATTAAATGTAATATTAAATCTAATCTCTTAAAGAGAACAAAAACTTTAAAGCTTTAAAATGTGTCTGTCTATCTCGACTACAGCTGTCCTACAAGAGTCATATCTTCCTAATTTAAAGTCTTAATATTTTTTGCAACATATTCTTCAAATAAAAGATGTGGCCAAGCCTTGTGGAACATGAAGAGACTAGTGTAAAAAAAGAAAGCATAGTTATTATAGAAATAATTTTATTACAGGATAACCTAAAATACCTAAATACTAGGCTTTCCTTTGAAACTACATTTTCACTCCTCCCCTCTAACTTTGCAGCAGGAACATACTTTTTTTTTTTATATTGATTTTTAGAGTTGAGCTATAATTCATTTTGCCTTTAAGGATGTAAAGGGGAAAAAAAAGACATTTCTAATCTCACAGGGAAAGTGCAAAGTTAATCATTGCATCATATATGACAGAAATGTAAATGATTTCATATCACTGGAAGAACAAGTTTTACTCCTAAAACACCTTCTTGTTCCATATTAATACATTTCAATTTAAGTGTTAACCGCAAAATAAGAATTCTACAAAGGGTATACCTGCTTTGGTATCTGTCCAAAGTTATTAATGAATCCTATGGTAGCTGTCTCTTTTAATGGGTCATTGATGTTATATATGTCCACTTGCCCCTCATAGAAGAGATGGTGAAAGACATTTACAGCTTCTACTGCAGCAGGACCTTGCTGTTTATAGCCAAAGATCAAGTCAATCCACTCATGCAGGTGTGCACTCACAAAGTCACATTCCAGAGCCTGAAATTCAAAGGGCATGCATTAAAACTAGACAGACTGGTCATGGGTTGAGCTTACTACACCTGCCACAAAGAAAAATGCAGAACATACTCTGACATGGTTTTGTTATGTTTTGATACAGCTTTTCACTGAAGCAAGTCTTGCCTCAATGTACTCCCTGGCCGAAAAGGAAGGGGAGGAAACGCTGGTTCTACAGACCTTGACAACAATCAGCCATCAACCCTGAACTCACAAACTGGCTGCTAACTGTGATCACACAAACCGAGCTCAGATTAATATGCAGCAGAAGGTCCCAACTGAGGCTTTCTATTGTCATTACTAAAGTGCAAATTACCTCCCGATGAACTCTGATAAATTCACGAGGATCTCCTTTTGCCCACGGAGGGAGTATGACATCACCAAGTTTAGTGCCATTTTGTTTGCAACCTATTAAAAAAAACAAAAACAAAAACAAGAGCTTGGAGAGAAGCACTGAAACTGCACTGCAACAGCAAACATGAAAAAATATTATGAAAAAAATTCAAATTGTAACACCTTTCTTTCATAAAGGAAGCCATTTTTGTCTTTTCTTTAAAATACTATGTTGTTTTTAACTGTCAAGCAATAAAACATGAAAAATTCTGCCTTGGTTGTTCATGCAAGACGGCTTGCAGGAGGAAGAATTCAAATATTCCATGCTAAGTTTTCTGAAGAAGTGTTTCAGCATATGGTCTTCAAAACTAACATTATTCTTCTAGCTAGTGGTGTTGATTAGATTACACATCCTCAGTCTTCACAATGCTGTAATGTACAGTCTGAATTCAAAACCTCTGTGTTTCTCTGTTAAGTGCTCTTGGAACATGAT
Source organism: Corapipo altera (assembly GCF_003945725.1). NCBI lineage: Eukaryota > Metazoa > Chordata > Aves > Passeriformes > Pipridae > Corapipo > Corapipo altera. The sequence continues at coordinate 5,401,318 of NW_020884908.1, forward strand.
TATTTTCTCCATTTTTCTATTTAAGTAAATTTCTGCTTTTCTCTTCCTGTCATGGGAAAGATCCACTGCCATGCATGAAAAGTTAATGCAAACACCAGCCAGTAAAACAGCCCTCTGTGATCACTGCACAGTCAGAACCTTGTTGTGCCAGTTTAGCTCCCACCCAAGCAGACAACCCTGCTACTGGGAACTGCTACCATAGCAGCTGCCCATTTTGTACACAGAGGAATCAGCACAGCAAGGTCATTTTCTTATCTTCTGTTTGATTTCATTGTTCTCATTCTGTGAGGAAAACTGAAATAAACGTGCTGGTCCCAATTTAAGAGAGGACAATAACCTGTATTTGGCATCTGTTTAGCATGTATATAGCAATGACATGTCAAATGAGTGTGTTTTAAAGAAAATAAAGCCCAGTATGAGACAGTGTAACAGCAAACTGTACTGATAGACCCTGGTGGAACATCACAATACAAACATTCTGTGTCATGTAATGGAATTATTGTTCTACCCATGAGAATGGCTACACATCATAGGAATACAGGTTAAATATTCATTTCTTAACAATGAGCAGTTAACTGGTATCCCCCCAAGCTCCATGTCCAAGGATATAGGTGATTCTCCTGGGCATGGTCTGGGTACAATACATTCATCCTGCCCTGGACAGCCCCATTCCCACTCTGAGCATTAAATAGGGGCATATTGTGATTACCAAAAATGTACTTGGTGAGACTTCTCAGTTATGTTCTTGTTCTGTTGCTTGTTAGGTTCACAGCACGAGCTCAGAATATAAGAGCTTAATGCCACTGTTAAGAGTTACAAAAAACCCTAAATAACACACACGTCCTACAGAGAACAGGTGTGATATCTGATTTCTGCTGAGTATCACTGTCACAAAAGCTGTGACATTTCAACAAAACCATTAGGAATACTTTAAAACAAAGTTCTAAAAGTGAAGACTGCCAAACAGATTTTGCAAAGTTTAAAAAATTAAGCACACAAATAAGCACACAAAGATGGTGAACACCATCATGGAGTAGCAAGTTACATGAAGAAAAATACAAAGTAGAGAAACTACAACTAAAATATGATTATCTGTGCATTTTGAATGGAACCAACCCCCCCCAAATCGACTAAAACCACTTCAAACAAAAATATTTCTGGGTATTTCAGTGACTTGTTCAGCAATTCTCAGAACGAACTTTGAATTGCTTAAAATGAACACTTACTGTTTGAGAAAATATCTTAAGTGATAAATCTGAAAAAATAAATCTGAGGTATCACAGTGGAAAGAACAACTCCTGCTACACTCTTCCCAGTGAAAAGATGAGTTCTGAATCATTCAGACTTGTAAATACAGTACTGAATAAACAAAAAGTATCAGGAAATACCTTAAGTACTCCTGCTTTTGCTTTCATGTCAGAATGTGCAAGTCACCTTTCAGTTCTGCCTGTATCAGGAAATGCTTTTATCTCATGTTGGACTGTCTGGCACTGTTCTCACACCACAGAGATGCTATCAAGCTCTTATTGCCTACCTAGGTCAAAATTGTTGGAATTCAGCAGGAACTCAGGGAGGTAGAAGAACTCTGGGATGAGCTCCTTCACGTCTGCCATGTTGTGCTTCGACGCTGAGTACCAGGCCTCGCGCACGCTGTGGAACATCCTGTCAGCCAGGTCAAAGTGACCGCCCTGAGGGACAGAAACAGAGGCACACCAGCATCAGAGTTATTTCTCAGTACAGCAGGTTTTACCAAGAAGGCAAATCAGAGCATCCTCTGCCTAATAAAGACACTAGAATGTAGCACATTTCTTCCTCTAACACAACGGATTTGATCAGCTGCATTACTTTTTGATACACAATAATAGTAAACATGGAGCACTGAGATACAGATATACAAAACTTAAAGAAAAGAGATATCTAGTCTGACTTCAGTCTCTTACAGAGAAACACAAATCTTTTTTGCCTGATGGCTTCTGCCTAGGAAAATATGTGATATGTAATATTACAAAATGCATTACCCATCAATCTGGCAAACAATTCCAGGACCTGCAAACTTTTGTTTATTTTAACACTCAGTACTAAAATATCTCTTTGGATAAACATACTGGTTTAAAATAAAAATCTTTCAACATCTGCAGCACAGAACTAAACAACTGGCATATGATTCTTTCAACAACATACAGTATTTCGTTATATCTTTTTAAAAGACACATCAAAAACCTGCCAGGCAATAACAACTCTGCCAAAAGGCATTTCTCCCACGATATTTGATGAAAACAAAGCTGACTGATCATATTTTTCAGTTATGTCTGAAATACACGCAGGCAAGAAATATGAAGTGATGTAATTTTTACCTGTAACCGTAAGAAAATCTGAGTAAAAGGCTCCATCCGGACAAGGTAGGAAGCCACTATCATGGCTGATGAATAGTGGGTCCCATAGTGATAAGCTGGGGTTTCCCCTACAGATCAAACATCAAAAATATAGAATAAATAAAGCAGTTACCTGACAGATTCGGTACTGACTAGAAAAAAAGAATTAGTACAGTATTTTAATTACTCTGTGACCATGGTCACATTTAAAATTGGAATCTGTAATTTTCATTCTCAGAAATCTGAAAGCTTTATATTTTGTCAAGGTCATCCCTTGAGTTTTGGCTGCAGTCCAGTAGCCCTAATTCAGTGGGCCTCTGCAAAGCAATACTGAATGGTTAGTCATTTTTTATTTTAACTAATTGAAACGTTGCAGTGCAGCCATGGAGATTTCTGCTGAAGAAACATTTTTTAAAAAAACTGTGAATTTTTTTTCTTTACTTTTAGACTTATCGGTTACTGTGGAATTAAAGCCTTAGGCAGAAATACATATCAGAATTGTTGGCTACAGATTCTGTACAGCTTTCACTTTCTTAATTTCCTGGTGAAAAGTCTTTACAAATACACTTAGAAAATACTGATACATTTCCAGAAATGAATGTCTCTGCCACCTTCTGTTGTGTTTGATACAGAACAGCACTGCAGTAGTTAAACAGGTCTCTGTCTTTGATAAAAACATATAAGAAGAGTTGCTTTGCCAAACAAAAGGGTTTTTTTCAATATAAAAGGAAGCTCTACAATCATGAATATCTAGCTTAATTGCATCTCATTCTTGGTTTTTTTTTTTAGTCAACAAACTGCTGTTTCTTTAGCCAAAAAAATGCATTAAGATTAGAAATTAAAAAGGTACAATACTGCTAATGCAGAAGTATTCTCATTCTTTCTAGTACTTATTTTCATGACACAGCACTCAAATTGTATTAGCAGACAGTTGGTTGTGCTTCATGTGCCTGCCCATTCCAGACTTTAGACAGTTTTAAACTCCTCTAAATATGCAACTGTTTGTCTTCGTTTTTACATATACACAAAACCTGTAATTTGTATTTAAAACAAACAGCAAGAAAACCAATACCCCTTTGCTCTAATTCAGTGTTCATTGGACACTCACTAAAAAACATAGTAGAGTTCTGCATATCCATATCCAGACCTCTTTACCCATAATGTAAAAATGCATGAGTCTCTCCCATGACATGACAGGCACACCTCCCTCTGCTCTTCCTGAAGGATGGATCAGTACTTACCATTGGGATCTTCCCAATCTTTGTATCGCTTCTTGTATTGGGCTAACCTGTCTTCTGTTTGAGCTCCCATGGGCTTCGCCAGGTTTCTGAATGTTTTGGGATTTGTAAGATCCAGTTCCTTTAAAAATAAAGCAGACAACAATTTTATAAAACCAAACCAAATCAAACCCTTTCAATACTGTTGATTACTATATTTAATGCCACATACCTCCTGAGCCTCTTATCTTTGCTTTTGACACACACAGCAGGTGCAATGTTGGATATGCTTTAAACAGTCCTTCAGTCTGATCCAAGAGAGTCAGTGTGTTTTATTTTAAATCACATCTGGACTCTGGATAATTTTTATCCTGCTCCCCTCATTCTGTCCCCAGTTCTCCCTAATTCTGTTCCTGAATACTCGACAAGCACCCTAACAATATTTTACATTATGGTCTGGGTGATAGCAATGCCTGACCACAAAGACATTAATAGGATGTTTCATCTTTTTCAGAAGCAAATTCTTCACCGTGGGGCCAGATTTCATTGTAGCGCCTACCACAGCCTTCTGGACAAGGATGCTTTCTCTGTGGGCTTAGGAGACCTCAGGATATTCAGAAAAAAGCTAATGTAAAGGTTTATAGGAACTAATGCAACCTAGAGAGACAACTGCCTCCCTACAAATCCCAAGCCCTCATCTGTGTACTGTAATATCTGTAAAATCAGCACAGGCAAGGACCTGCACACATGAGACAGCCAAGAATCTCTCATACCCTACCACTGATAAGTGGGAGAAACAAAATAGACTGAATTAAAGAACTACTGACAAAGGTTCCATGCTTGGTTTTACCTGAGCAGGAGCCAACTGTAATACCTGCAAAACCTCCAACTTACAAAAGATTACTGGCAAGGCTGACAAGATACTTCATTTACCTCTGAGTCATAGTCTGCAAGGATCCAGGGAAAGACAGGGTACTGCATGAGATCATTATAGGATCTGCCGGCCAGAGTGTTTAAGTGCATCAGGTACTGGAAGTTACTGATTTCTCCTCTCTTAAAGAAGACAGATAACAGCACTGTAAAGTTTTCACTTTACAACAATCAAATGGCTACAATGTCAGTGTTCAGTGTTCTCCCCAGACATATGAAACTTATTTCAATATTACAATGCTCACCTTACTTTGACCACTGCCTCCCCCCACCCCAGTTGCATTTTCAATGGCACAATCATTTCCTATTTGAAGATGATATAATGAAATACTACAAACTAAAATGCTGAGATACACTTTCTATAGTAGTATATTCCAGCTGTTCGAATAAGAGGATGCAACTTATGTGTACTGATTAATTACATATCACTACAAAATGTAGAATTTAATATAAAATAATCCCTAAAATTTTCATACTTACTTCCCATCTTTGAGTAACAGATTTTTCTCCCACTAAAGTGCTAAGCAAGCCAGACCTAATGGGAAGAAGAACGTGCATTGTTTGACTTCACAGTAAGATCTGGCTTACGTCTTCACAAGACAATCCAAAGTTTCAAGAATAAAACTTGTAAATTGCAACAATTAGAAAAATGGGTCTTTAGCAGTACTCTTTTTTACTTCTAAACACATACTGTAAAAATTATGCATGTTAACCATGCAATTCAGTGCCAGTGGTGTCTACTGCATGAAATATTTTTAAGAACTTGGACACATCTAATGGCTTCAGCACTCTAATTCTTTTCACAATGTATCTGCATGCTGACAACATTAATCCTGAAACTCTAAATTAACTAGTAAGAGGATACACCAATGCTGCCAATGACATTTTCTTTGTCATTTGTTTCATTTTGACATTTTGTGTCATTTTGTTTGTGTGTCTGTTTTAAATACACTTAAAAGTAACTGGAGCACATCATCAGTAGTTACTTATTTTGGTGATGTCCAATTATAAACGGAGGTTGCAGAACTCCCCAGATAATCCTGACATTAATGCAAGCGTCATTTATTGGAAACCGATGAGCTCTAGAGCTTGTGAGGAACAGAGTCACCTACCCTTGCTCTACGCTGGTGTTTGGCCTCTGCCCAGACACCGACTCCGAGCTGTCGGTCAGAGATGGCACCACAGCCAGAAACCTGCATCAGCAGTGAAAAGGAGATTACAATTAGTGTTTCTGTCCTGGGTATGTCATCTCCTGAGAATCAGAGCTTATTTAGTACCGTTACAGACTTTGCTGTGAGTCTGCTACAGAACATCAACAAAATCAAACGGCAGGTTTCTCGCTGAAGGCATTTAGCGCCTTCTAGTGGTTCTTTCGTGCAGCACTGAGGTGCTACCAGGCATCAAAAACGGCTCAATGCAGACATTTGCAAATACTCATATTAAATGTTCCAACTTTTTTTACAATACCTTTGATAAACTTTGTTTCGAACGCCCTTTTGGAAAGCTAGAAGATAGTTTCGTCCGTCCCCTGAGAAAACTTCAATTGCAATTGGCTGAAAACAAAGAGGACAAACCCATATCAATGCTAACTTGTCACCTCTGGAGGTGCAGACCAGCTAAGTCATACTACATCTGGCACCAAGTTAGGGAGAAGTAGACTTTGCTTAGCGCAGCCAGATGTCTTATTTTTGGACCACTTACAGTCACTGACACACACAATAACCAGGGTGAGCCAACAAGGACGCCCAATTTAAACACTTCAACACAGTGAATAGTTTCACTTTCCAAATACTGACGAGTTACATACTGGTTTTAGCTTTTAAAAATGACAACACTGTCATAAAACTTCAAAGTTGTCTCCTCAATCCAAATACAGTGTCCAAGTTACCTGCAAAAGGTATCTCCTTTTATGCACTTCCTTGATATCTTCATATGCAAAAATGCTGCAAGTTCTTTTCAGCTGGCTTGGTCCTTGCCTTGCTCCTCTAGGTATGATTGGCTCATGCATCCTGTAAATCAACATAAACAGGCAAGAGAGAAGTGATTAAAAATAAGAGAAATTAAAAGAATTATTCTCTTAATTCGTAAGAGTCTAGTTACAGAAAAATCTGATTTTCACAATATACCATACTACACTGAGCAATTTATAAGCACAGAGGAAATTGCACCTGAATTCTTCCTGCACCTTACATTGTTTTGGAGTTGACTTGTCAAAAATCTCATTAAATACTTCTTGCTCAGCTATTAAAGACTGAGGAAACTCTGTTAATCCACTCACTTAGGAGGCAGTGTCTCGATGTCCCGTATTTCTCTGGTGGCTGTCATGGTGAATCCATCAATGACATAGAAGTGCTCCTTCCCAAAGAGCAGCAGCCCTTCGCTGGTGTCAAGGCCCTGGACTCGGGCACAGCGGTACATGTGCTGGATCTGTAATCAAAGGCAAACACTTAGAGAAAACCCATTAATGAGCTCAGGGTCAGACCACTGCCTTGTTAGAACAAGCCACAGACCTTTATTACTTGTACATACAGTGAAAATCCTGTCATTTTTGTCCTTAATCAGAGATAATGCCTGCAAGTAGCAACTGGGGAGGGAGTTAAAGAAATTCTTCTCAATATGATATAATTTATCTCTTTATCAATTTATCCACTTGCACTATGCTTCCTGAACATATTTCAGAACCTGTAGACCACTCAACTATGATCACAACTGTATTTACTGGTATACTTCAGATGGACAAAGTTTAAATATACAGCATGGTAAATCAGTTGTTCTTGGGGATAAAATACTAGTTATCAATCTTTTTCATTCTAATGAAGAGAACAATTAATTATAGACAGTGTGCCAAGTTCAGCATTTATATTTTCTGTATATTTTCTGTCCAGACTTAATAAGTTGACACTATATTCCAAGCATGGGATAGCTCATAGCTTTCATTTCAGGACATGTTCATTTTTCCCTTTTAGGCATAAGTTAAAAGAAAAGAACGTTCTCAGTAGAGGGTTTTCAAGGTCAGGATCTCTTTGAACCAAAGCCCACATTTGGTTTCAAGGAAGAAACTGATGAAATATACAGCAAATTCAGCTGAGGATCAGGGAAGTTATATAGGACATTATTCAAACTTGTGACATGTAATGCAGAAATTCCAATGCAGTAAGTTCTTAGTGGGTTTGAAGTACACAGTACCTTCTCTCCTTCTTCAAGAAGTCGAAGCAAAGTTGTATTGTCAGTCTTCTCCTCTTCATCAATTGAACTCCCCTCAACAATTTGATCCTGTGACTGGTCCTGGTTCTCATCATCTCCTCCATCAGGAGCAGAGCGAGATCGTTTCAGGGGAGGCTTCACCAGGCCTGGAAAAGAAGAACAGGTACAGATAAATAAAACCCTGAAACATAAAAAATCAACTTCACAAAATCTATCATCTTTCAAATTACTGACCTAATGCCAAGACAGAAAAACAAGAGTCCTACAGGTTCCTTATGCTTATCTTTATGCAAATGCACGAGAAGATATAAAGGCAGATAAATTTCAATAAAACAGTTCAGGACAAACCAAATGATCTAACCTTTGACTCTTGCAATAGTGTCCTCCCCATGTTCTGGTTCCTGCTGAGTTGTTTCACCCACTGTATTCTCTTCAATAGCATCCTGGAAGACTGCAGGGTTTCCAGAAGCCAGGCGCATGTAGTACTCCTTGCTGTCATAGCTTATGGCTCTACGGTAACGAGCAGGTTTCTTGGAAATAATTGAAGAAATTGCTTGGTCAGTCGACTCCTCACTCAGGGAAGGAGTTTCAGGAACAGGGGGTGCAGCACAGTGCATGCCCATCAAGTGCTTTGTGCGTGCTCAGTCATACACCAACACATATACAGAACAAGGGCTCCTCAGGAGACCTGATCTGTCAGCTAATTTGCAAGGTAGCTACTAAGCCACTCAAGTAATAGTGGGGTTGCAGAAAAGCCTACAGATAAACCTACAACATGGGAAATAAGAAGTGTGGCCAGTATGTTATGAACTGACATGAAAGGCTGGGATTCTTGTGCTTAAAACTGATTGATCAGATGGTCATTTCATCACCTTTCATAACTCCCTACAACATATGCAGCTTATTTGTTAGACAGTTGACTTCTTTGTAAGGTAATACTTTGAATAAAAAATTGCCTCAAGGAAAGATATAGATACGTGGAAGTTGATATGAACTAAAAGCACTAAAGGGCTCTGCTTTAAGGTTCAAAAATTCTTCACTAATTCAGTTGTTCCTTTTTTTGGTAAAGATTCTTATGGTTCATGGGCAGGAGACTGGCACAAGAGTATGCATTTAACTGAAGCAATTCTTTGAGCACTGTTTGTACCTTTGGGTGGTATTTTTGGTCTTTTCTTTTGGTTTGGGGGTTTTTGTTTTGCTGAGGGTTTGTTGTTTTGGTTTGGAATTTTTTGTGTGTCTGTGGTGTTTTTTCTCCCTCTTGTCCATCCCATTCCCCATCACATCCTAATTCTTATGTTCCTCACTTGATTATGGAAGCAACATTCAGAAGAACTAAATGAGGACAATTAATGTTAGAATGATCACAGGAAATACAGGTGAAGATAAAAGTGTTATTAGAGAGCCAAGGGTCTTCCCAAAATTGAAACATGATGATGAAAACCCATTGATTTTATACTGCAGTTGGAAAATTTCTTCTCTGACTACTGTTTAACCCCACACTCAAACTCTAGAAAGTTTTTACAATTTGTTCAGTTCTCCATCACAATAATTTTTCTTTTGTTTTGCAGCATTATCTCCCCTGAATTTCAAAATTAGGTTGGGATAATGACAAAATACTATTATTACAAATCCAGTTCAGTGCTTTACATTATGCAGAATTGTAGAATATCACTGCCACTTAAGTAAAGATCTTCTCTTCTCCACTTTTGCAGTATTAACTGGACATACCTAAAATAAGAAATTACTGGGGGTTTTTGTGTTTAACTGTGTAACAGTATAGTGGGAAACTAAACGACTCATAAAAAAATCAAAATCAAACTAATTTTATTACAAGTTGATGCTTGGGGTGACAAAGTGATTAAGATCAGCAAGATGGAGATTTATTATTTCATGTAAAACTGGCTGTTCCCAAAATAAAAAATTTAAGGCACTGTGATCTAATTTGCTCACTTATGTTCAGCCAAGCCTTCACTCCTTCTCACCACAAAAATGCCACTCAGACAATGCTTAAAACTCCTGTGGAAACAATTTATCTATAGCCTAGAAAGAGAAATCCTAAATAGCACTGCTAAGATGAAGAAAGGACAACAGTAACAATTTATATTAGATATTCTGTATCATAGAATTACTTCCATTTATATGTATTAGTTTCTTGTTGACAGTAATTCAAAATGAGTGAATGCACATTACACATTGTACTTAGTGATGGGCAAGACTGTAAATCTAATTAACAGAGAAGCACATAATACTGAAAAGAGTAATACTGCAGAAAAGCCACTTCCAAGCAGGTCTTTTCAAGGCAGGATTCACGCCTTTTAAACAAATATGTATATTTCATTAATAGTAAAACTGAGAAGAGCCAGCTAAGACAAAATTAATAAGGGCTTTAACAGAAGTAGGCCTGTTACAGCCCATTATGGCCAAAAAGGAGAAAAAATGCTCACCAGATCCTCTCTTAGAAAGAAACACTTTCCCACTAAGTGCTTCCCAGTGATCGTGTTGCCCATTACTAAACATGTTCCACTGACCATTAGTTCAGACCCCAAAGCCACAACACTTCACACAGTGAGAACAGTGGTAGCAAAGCCCAACACAGCCTGTTAGTGTGCAGCAAAGAAGGGAAGATCTACAGAAAGTTTTATTAGGTGAAGGTTGAGGAAAGCACAGTAACGTCTTCTAATGTGATTACTGAAAAAACCTTTAGGCCTGGAATTATGTACTGAAAGAGCAAGTTGAAAGCCAAATGTAGAAGCCTTGTTAAGGTTGCCTAACATGCAGGAGGAAAAAAAGTTGTATTTATTTTACATTCTTTCAGTCAGTGTACTTGTTTCTTTACCTTTTGAGGAATGGTATCATCAGATGTCTCAGGAAGTCTGCTTGAGAAGTCAGACTGAAAACAGGGCATCAATTACATAAGCATCAGAGAAAGAACACTTTTGAGAAGAATGCATGATGGCATGTTCTCTACTTCATGTGAACTAGACTGTCACCACAGCTACTGTGTGTCAGATCACAAGCAGGCAAAATATACCTGATGGTTTAAAACTGACTGACTGCTATGACTGACTTGTTTTAAGTACTTTGACACTCAGGCTTAATTTGAGGAAAAAAATTCCTGCCTGCATATACATATACCTAAAAAGACACAATAAAGACTGCTCCATTTCTTAAAAATTGTGCTCCAAAACGAAAAGGAGCTAACTGCCAAGCTTTCAAAGGCCACACACATTTCTGCTACACAGCCCACCTTCATAATCACAGACGGGTGAAAATAGATTTCACAGACCAAGGCCCATATCCTGTTTGGGTTTTTTTCCTTTTTTTTCCCCCAGATTCTTGTTTACCACATTATTTAGAACAAGGATGAGAGCTCAGACTGAAATCTCCCATAGTTATGGTACTTCTCAGCCTCTAGAGGCTTGTGAAGGTGCCTGTGTTGTTTGCTGGAAGGAACACTCAGCATACCTCACCTGATGTAGCAATTGCTAATCTTCAAGTTCGTTTAGTTTTGAGCCAAGTGATTCAGTCCCTCCCCTAAACACACTATGAGGAACACCTGGACTTCACCAAGCATTTAGGACATACAGACAGAATACCACGTAATACCAGCAGAGCAAAACACATTTCTTAAGAAAAACTTATATTAAAAAAAACAGGACATAAAACTATCCATCACAAACTCTTGAACACCTACCAGCAAGTTTGTTTCTTGCTCAGCTTCAGGCATGTAGGGATACTGAGTATAAAACATGTCATTTCGCACCATCTTTTTCCTCATTCTGCAGGGACCCTCAGTCATCTCCAACATCCACTTGTCCAGATGGGAGCCAATGGGGGGACCCCACAAACCTCGCTCTCGGAGTAACTCGTATTCAATCTGAGACCACTCCTCTGTCACGTATTTTAATGCATTCTGCTGACGCTGAACACAAAGACATTGGTAAATGAATCAGGAGCGAGGCTTTTAAACCTGTCTCTGATATGAGCAGAGACATTTCCACCACACTGCAGAAAAACAAGTAGTAAGTCATAATTCCGGCACCGTTTTCTAGTATTTTTGGTGTCAGTTACCATAAAAGCAGGGGTCATACTGTAATCTTGTTAAAATAAAAAAAAAAGAAAGGGGAAAAAAAGAAAAAAAAAAGAAAAGAAGAAGGTAAAAGCTCTGCTTTTTGGTTTGCACTGTTAATTGAATATACTTCTAAATGGCAAACATGAAAGAAATGTTAACACTAAACCACTCTGAATTTGAAAAGGATTTTAAGAATGAAATTGTTCTGGAGGTCTTCCTGCCTATATTTGCACTGTAGAGAGAAGTTTAATGAAGCAGAGTTTGGTGGTTGTTTTTTTTTTTAACTAATTGCTTTCAATGACTTGTTTCTCTCAGCGGTTGATTTCTTAAGATTTATATAAGCACGCAGCTCAGCAACTACTTTGAACCAAATGTCTTTGAGAATGTTTGGAAGAAACCACAGGGTGCAACAATTTCATTCTGGAAAGCACAGAGCAGCCAATTATCATCACTCCATGACACCAGAAAATTTTATGCTTCTCCACATCTTCTCTTCCTTTTCTATAATGTTTTAGAAAGATAGTATATTTCCAATCTCTCTCTTTTTGTTCCCTGTTTTATTTTTTTCTTTACACTTCTAAGGAAAGACTATTTAAGCTTCTTTACAAGACTTTTAATCTACAACCAGATCAAAACGAGTTTCCTCATTTGTTTATTTGACTGCACTTAAAAATCCCTTAAAAATAACAACTCTATCTAAACATTCAAGTGTTTCACCTATGACAAGCCAATATTTTACAAGCCCCATGATGCCAGAAATGGTATTGGCATAACCTAACAGACCAAAGTAGCAGTGTCAGGTAATTAATCCTCTAAGCCACCATACCTCCTGGTATTCTTTATACTGCATATCAACCAGGTCCCGAACCACTGCAATGTGAGTAAACATCCACTGGGAAATTTCCTAATACAAAGACAAGAGAACAGACAGAATGACACTTCATAAAGATTTTGTTTGAATGAAAATGTGTATGAATAAATGTGTACGAAAAGGTGTATGAATTCATTACCTTGCTAAACTTGCTTGCAAATAATAGTTCATTTAAAGAAATTACTTAGATGATGAATTTCAAACTGCTGCACGCAGCAGTATTTAAGTTTTTGTTCGGTGTTTTCTTATTTTGTTCCTTTTTTTAAAGGTGATAAAATTACATGTAGGACTATCCTTTAAAAAAAAAACCAGCAAACATTTGGAAAATATTTGAAACACATGACTAACAGCTCAGAACATTCCCAAACAGCCAAACATTGGCACTGACAAATATTACTACTTTTCCCTGTTTCCTTATAAGTAATATTTTGTGGATGCTCCCTTGTTTGCTGGAAATCCTCAAGATACCCTCCCTCCTTACTCTGTCCCACAATATGCCTGTTTTCAATTATTGCTTCCTCTATTGACACAGTCAGCAACAGTTCCCATCAGCTCTTGGTGAGTTTCTTCCCTTTCCCTTTCAGTGTATGCCTGCTCACCAGGAAAAGGACAGAGCACTGAGAATTCTTTGTTTTATCAAACCTATTGGCTAGTTTGCAGATCAGAAAGAAAACTAGGAACGTGTTTTTTTCCAGAGGACACAAACTCAGATTAAGTCAACGGGAGTTAAACATTTCCTTGTGACAGGAATACACCTTGAACCAACATGTCCCCAGTGTTTCAAGTACTAAATACAATAAGAACTTAATCCTCTAAAACTTTCAAACCCCTCTTTCCTTTGTTTTCAATGCCCCAAATAATTTACACTCTTTGCACTGCCCCATTAGGTACAGTTCTACTGAGAGCACCAGCACCCCTGCTGTGCTACTCTGCTCTGGACTTCTTTTTAAATTATTTTTTTTAAGCAAGCAGGTTTGTAAAGCGAATGTCCACTTCTACCATCACATGTTGCTTTTCTGAACTCTTCTTTGTAGCACGATAAAATCAGCACAAACAGCATTTGTTTGGTCATGATACATGCATGGTCATAAGGGATTATTCTGAAACCACATAATCTTGGGGGCAGGATGGAAAAGAGGACAAACATCTGCCTCACAGCTTCCATTTCAGGGCAGTAGTGCAAACTGAATTGAAGACCCAGATTAGCAAAGCCATAAAGCACACACGTATCCAGAAGCACCTGAGCAGTCTCACCAACAACAAAAAGTTTAACTCTTGGCTTAATGTTACAGATATGCAGATGGACCTAGTAGATGAGGACACACAGCAGCAAGATGCCCAGTCTGGACAGTCAAAAAAGGGAAAGAAAACCAAGCACCAGATACCACTTCACACTCTACAAGATTCCCTCCACTGGGATATTTATCACAAGCCCTGAACATACACTGCTGGATTTTAGACTGCATGTTATTAATTGACAGAAATTACCTGTGTAGAGAGGTTGTGTTTATTCAGCCCACTCTCCTTGCGGTTTCTCCTGGAACCAGTTAGTTTAGAGAGGCCAAAGCCACTGCTAACTCGTGAAAGTTTGGACTGTGTGGTGGGAACCAAAGCCTCCCCTCTACTGATGCATTTCTTCTCATGAGCTGAAAAACAAAGTGTTGGGAGCGCTTTTTAGGTATTTCCACAGCCATCCCCATTACAGTTGTTTTTTTAAAAAAAACCCCAACCTTTTCTGTTGTGTCAAAAAGGCCTAACTCCACTCAAAACATTTCTGCAAATATACTATCAGGGAGATACTGGAAAACAGAGCAAACATCAGCCAGAGACAAAGCACATCTAGAAATACAGAGACTGAAAAAACAAGCATTCCAGAGAGTTCCCAGAAATTCTTTCCATACATCTAGTTTACCTCAATTACCTCAGAACTGTGTAATCATCAAAGGAGTCACATCTATGGCACTTTATTACCTGCTGTCCAAACTCTTGCTAATTCAGTCAAGCATCAGTTGACCTTCTTTATTATATGGGCACAGAACTAACTTGTTTTAACTTGTTGTCCACCAGGATTCCCAGGTCCTTTTCCTGGAAAACTGCTTCCTATGCTGAACAGATTTCTGAGCCAAGAAGTAGCTATAGCATCACTGCTGCTAGAAAAGGACCACTCAGTCACCCATTTCCAATCTTATCACTAGACCAAGAGTTTGCAGGCTTTATCCAGACATGCTCAAGAGGGGTCCCTCTACCTGCCAGGTTCACTCCTAAGAAATCTACCATTCAGGACAAACGAATCCTCGGTTATACTTACCCAAATGATTTTGCCAACACTTTAAACTCGCTTCCTCAATAAAAGGTCTTGCAACAGTTATGTCCACTTGGCCACGATCATTGACAGGCAGAGTCACTTTGAAAACTTCTTCTAAAACTTGTTTTTTACTGTGGATAAGCTCTGTCCACACTCTGTTTATGGCTTTTAAAAGAAGCTGGCGACCTGCGTAAGTACAACATCACAAACAGCAAGCTCTCTACAGTGCTTACAGAACTGGTATTTTTACAGTAGTGAAATGAATAATTTCTGCAATTATATTCTAGTTTCTTTCTCTCTTGCATGACATGTGAAATGCCTTTAGTCAGACTGTCTTTCTTTTTGCCATTAACATGCTATCAATTAACTTTGGCCATTTTTCCCCCGTGAATTTGAAATGCTGGCTCTGATTAGTTGTGGTTCATCTCCCACATCCATCTATTAACAAAATTGGATTGAAACAAACCTTAAAGAAGTCTGTGCCTCTATGTATGTTTTTCATACATACATTATGCTTGAGTATTTTTACAGGACTGTATGTCTAAGTACATACATGCACAAATATTAAACATACATATGTAAGAAAAAAAAAAAAATCACTGAATATTTTCTTCCACAGCTAGTTCATACATTTCTTTTGAGTGGAAGATCCTGAGGATGCCACTAAATAATAATTTTATAGTTTATACCAACCCACTTTCTATTGCATTTAACACAGTGCATATAATGCAGTATTTCTAATTCTGGTGCACGTCCAGACAAGAATAAATAGCTCCTACTACTTCAACAAAACACTAACTTATCCTGGATATGTCTATCTTGGTATTTCCAAGTGTCTTTTCATTAATGTTTTATATATTTTTATACACACACATAGCCCACACAGCTTTCCAGAGAGTAGCTGGGTAACGTACACACACACCCTAACCCCCTGCCCTGAGTAACTGAGGTAAAAGATTAGTGATGACAATACAGAAGTACCACTATGAGACATCTGTGGCTTTGTCACTCTCAGATTACCTTCACTGACATCTTGATTGTAGACTCCATCTGGTTCTATATCAGAAGGGATCATAATGTGCCAAGTTGTCATCCTGGCTTCTGCTTCCAATCCAAACCCATCAACATTGCTACAAACACACAATGAATTAACAACCACCAGAAAAAAACCAACACAAACAACAGCAACATACCAAGCTAAAGCATTTGATCCCCTGTAACAGGATCACAAAGACTAATACATGCTACTACAGCAAAGTAGCTTCACTTCTGTCCACTTGAGTTCTGACAATCTGTGATCACAATCTGAACTGAAAGTTTATGAAAAAATGACATGCCATGGACACCGGTGTCACTGGAGGAAGATGATTATATTTGAAGAAACACAAAACAGACGAGGCCAGAAATAGAGAACAGGGTTTGATGATGCTTGCCAAGTGTCTCTGGATGAAACACAAGTTGTGCATCTTTCTGGAAAGAACAAATGAAAATGCCAGGCTGGCATTTGAAGCAATGCAGAAAAGTGGGTGTCTACAGCATCTGTCATGGACACCTGATTTAATGCATGACTGGACTTACTCAATGCTGTACAGAATTAAGATACAGAATTTGTATGAAATGATTCAATAGGCAATAAATCAAGTGATGGGACCTTTATTAATTACCTAGCACCAGTGTTTCTATCTTTAAAACATTTCAAATTACAAAAGGATAACACCAAAATGGTTAGATAAACACTTGTCAGCATTTTAAAATACCTCTGTAAAAGGATGTAAAACCTGTCTCTATACCCAGGATCTTCAAACCTGATTTTGTTTCAAAATGAATCTCTTCAGCCTGTTTGTAATTCACTGGCTGGGAAGTTACAACCAGTTATCCAGAATTTGCTGACGTATTTTCAAGGTGAGTGCCATTACTGAGAAAGAACAGGACATTTTCGTACTTCACAGCCCTGGTTCTGGAATGAACTCCTGTCTGAGATATTTACCTTCCCCCATGCAGATTAATCAAGCAGTGAGCCAGGCAGCTGATGAACTCTTGATCATGATTCCCAGGTCCCAAAATTAAGTTTCTATTCACAGTAAGGACCCTTAGGGAATCCAGGAGAGCCACTTGCTGAGGAACAGTTTTGTGCGCTCTTGAAAACTGATACAAGATGGTTCTGTTCAGGCAGTGATAAATGGCATCCAGCGATAGTCCCTGAGATCTTCTTTTTGACTGATGGGGAACAAAAAAATCATGATCAGATAGCAGCAGAAAATCATTTTACTGGCACAAAATCTTTCCTTGAATTGACCCATGCTCATTTTTCACAATTGGTATTTTACCAAAAGTGTCAATTCCATGAATTTCAAGGACAAAAATTACATTAATGATAATACATTTATAATTTTAACATCTATAAAGATGCTGCTAATTTCTAACAGTAACAGTCTTCTAACAATCTCCAATAAAAGTATATGAGGAGAACACTGGCTTTCCAAAAACATCAAGGTAAATTTAGGAAGCTTCCCAAAATTCCTGCAAGGTATATTTGTTTATTTTGGTGGATTTCTAAAAAATAATGTCATCTCAGAGCAGTTTTTACTCAACTGTCCATATTAAAGCACTCCACACTGACAAGATGAGCTAAGAAAGCTCAGTAAAGAGAGAGGAAGCCTAGGGAAGAAAAGCATATTTCTATGCTGACCTGACATGTGTCACTAGCCCGTTGCTTCGTGACACCACTCCATGCATTTCAACCTAACCTTCAAAAATGGTTTTGCAGGTAGGCTAATAGAACAACACTGTTACCTGTGCAATGAGCTGGATTATGAAGTCCACAAGAAGCTTGGATTCTTTGTTGAACATGCCCTGCCAAAGCTTATCTACCACACGCTGTGTAAAATAAAACACATTGTTCACCAGCACTTGGTAGCTTCCTCCACTCGTTATAGGCAGAGATGCATCTTCCCCTAGGTAATAAAGAACACAGAAGTTTTCTTCATTTATCAGAAAAACCCATCTGCATAAATACACTTACATTAGTTTATGCTTTCTAGACTTCTGCAAAAGAGATTCAGTCAAAGATAAAGTTAAAACCTCACGGCTTCCCTACAATAAGTTTTGATGGTAAGCAAACACGGTTCTGGATTTATTTTATTAAGGCACTGTACCCAGTGGAAGACAAATCACTGTTATGGCAAGAAATGGGGAGCCTTACAAGCACTTTTGAACAGAAATGCATACAGCCCCATGACACCTAGGATGGAGACAGAGCAGACCTAGAGCTCCTGGGAAGTCCAGCAGGCCACCATGAAATCCAACTGGGCCCCTGAGCAGCCATACTCCTACAGGCCCCTTCCTGATCATCTAAATCCAGGCACTGGTGGAACAGCCTACCCTACTGACATCCAAGTTACAAGCTTCTAATTCTCTCCCTATCCATTTATCAATGGAGTGTTAATCCTTTTTTCTGGGGTGCTGCCTTCATAATAAAACTACAGTAGGAGGGAGTGGAAAAAAGCTAACTTTTAACCTGTGATAAATTGACACAAACTCCAAATCCTCTACCAAGGTAATAAGGACATGACAGATTATGCAAGATCCAGTTTCAGTTCTTTCTGATGTGACTGCAATTTGTCTGACTTTCATATCCAAAAGATTTATGCCACGTAGTTTTTTTGAATAACCTATTTTACAGCTTTGGCACAATCAAGGTAGTGAGAGAACATGCAAGGACAGCAACACCATTTACACATCAAAGGAAAGAAAAGGGCAGAGAGAAAAATAAAGGCAATCAAGATGCAAAATAGCAGGACAACAAAAAAAGAAAAAGTCATAGAATCAAAACCTTGTGTTTTGATTAAAGTTTGTTATATTACCCAATAAAACATCAGCTGCAAGTAAGTGGTCCATCACTCCATCCAAAACATATGTCTGAAACTCCTTCTGCTGTGTTCGAGTTGATCTTTCAGGGGAAGCCTGAAAAAAGATATGAAGATAATATTCAGATAATTAATATCTCTGAGCAAAAAAAAGAGGAGAGGAAGGCTGCCCTAGGTGATTTCCTCTTTTCTTAGCTCTTGTGAACTACTTTTATTTTCTCTTAACATTCTGTCCCAAGTAAAAAGTTTTGGCTTTATCTAAAAATTTAAGCGTGCATGTCAAGGATACATTGGCTGCAAGCAGTCTTACAGAGCAGGCATTACTCCTATTTAAATCCAGTACATTTATCTTCTGCCATAATAGAACTGGAAAAGAACACATTCTGAAAAGGTGTACAAAACTCTAACTATAGTTAAACATATGGTTAAACGGTGATCTCCTCAGTTCACACAGTCACCCCTCCTTCAGTAAAATATGAGTAAATGGGATAGATCAAACATGTAATCAATCATCACTTCTATGTGGGGTTCTGCATATTACTAAATCAGCCTTGATAAAGTCATATAATAGATACATGGGCTAAACTAAAGGGGAAAATGACTTTATCACCTTGTGTTGGTGAGTGAACACACGATCACTCCTAACTGAACAATTCACTTGAACACTCCTAGAAAGCAACACAGCATTAAGTTTAGCAGTGTTTACATACCCAATTCTCTTTATTCTAGGGGGCCAGTAACATTGATGAGTGATAACAAGTTAAAATAGCTGTAAAGCAATGGCAACCAACTGAATATGGTCTCAAACACTCCTCCTGATGTCAGTAGATAACTGCACCTTTCGGCATTTTATTTTTTGCTTTGTGACAGCAAAGAAGTGCCCAATTGCCCCAGGAAAATTGTTAGGAAATGTACAAGCATGGTCCAAAATTCCTGCAGCTTTTCAAAAAAGATGTCACCTCATCTTACGTATCAGCAATACATAAGATGAGGTGACAAATAGGCAGTCAAGGAAGAGTGAGAACTGATGTGAACTGAACATTTCAAAACACATTGTCTGAAGAAGGTGTGGGCAGTTAAACAGTAACTGAACTTCTCACCTCCCTGCCTCACCATTAACAGAATGATGCCTTCATCAAGTGTAACAAGTTTTAAAAGATAATTTACAGGGAGATAACACAGTTATTTTGTGAGGCTTTATAGCATATGGCACCATATGTCTTTTTATCTAATTGGCACCATCTATGGCAACATTTCTTTTTATGTAATGTGAATAAAACAGAAACCTTAATATTTCTGCAGGGATTTTATATTCTCAACAAAGTCAATACAGCTGTCATGGTCGGAAAGGTGTTTAACAAATGAAACATACTTCACAACAATAAAACTTGAAGAAAGCTAGGACTTCACAATAAGTTCAAATAATAAAACCAAAACAAAACACAAAACCCAAAGAAACTCTACCTCTAGCAGAAGATCTACCAGTGGAGTCTGTTTGCTGGCTGGTGTGAGACATAAGTTATCAATTATCATCACACGCATGAAGTCAAACACAAACTTTTTGGCAGGATGGTTGGTTAAGTACGTCTTGGTGCCAACATTGCAGTATTCTGACTGGCTCCTGTTCATGCCAGAATCAGCTGCAAAGGCTTTAAACTCTTCAGCTGGGGACCCAGCTTCATCATCAAGATCAGTGACCTGTGGAAAAGAGCATGTTAAAACTGTAGAGATCAGCAAATTAATGGTAGTTTTTTCACTTTTCTATTATTTGCTTGTCTTTCTAAGGCTTTTTTGCTTCATACTTTGCTTCTTAAGAAGCATTTTTACAAGATTATGATGTTCAGGATCAGTTCCCTAATACACAACAGGAGAAACATCCAGTTTCAGATTCTCAAGGCAATCAATCATCAGTGAAGACTGGTGTGAGTTACATTTCACATTCACTGACCAACAGAAGTACTTGAGCAATTTCTAAATACTTGGCAAAAATAAATTTTCTCATTGCAAAAAAAAAAAAAAAAAAGAAAAGTTTTTGAAAACTTATTAACTAAAGCAGTTAAAATAAAACCAAGACAGAAACCAACTAAAAAAAAGGCCATCAAGCTTACATAACAGAAAACAAAAAAGTAACTGAGCCTTTTCTTTTTTTAATACGATACCTTCATCAGAGTGCAGTTATGGGTAAGCCGGTTTCCCAAAAATCTCTAAAAAAAGAGAAAAAAAAAAGGGTCTCCACAGCTTTCCCATTTCTGATGAACAGAAACCTTTGAGAGGCTAGCTCTTAAAGAGGACTGCAACAAAAGCACAAACAGTAATGAAAGCTGTCAAATCCAAGAGACTGACTCTTTTCATGTAACTCCCTCCTCCAAGTGAAAGAACACACAACATGATTTCCCTCAACAAACTTATCCATTGCCAGCTTACATGTGAAATAACCAAACATTTTGGATGTTTGGTCTGCTTTAGTAGGAGAGTTTTCCCAAGAAATTAAGAGAACTCCAAGTATGTGTTCTTTCTAGTTTTATTAGCTGTCTCAGAAAAGCTGAAAGATCAGTTAAGAATTTTCTCTCAAGGCTGAATTTGGATTATAATGTTTTGTTGAAGAAACCTGGCTGTTATTTAGCTATTTCACAAGGGATTGATTTAGGTAGAGGGAAATGCTGGAGGAGTAAACCAATTTGGAGTCACGAGAGCCTTCAAACTGTGAAGAGCTCAAGTTGTCAGGCAGCTATACAAAGTTTCAAGGGATCTAACAGTTAAAATAAAATCTGCTCAGAGACACAAGGCTCCTCTAAAAATTCTACAGGTGAATGCCAAATCAGCATTACTAGTTTATAAGTAGCACTTTTTTGAGAGAGACCAAGCTGCTGTTAATATAAAAGCAAAAAATCCCCTATTTTTCATGAGAGACTCATTAGCATGCTCTGTTAAAAACTGATCTCCCACTTTTATTGACAAAATGATAGCACGCCACCAGTAAGTATTTCCTGAACTGTTTCATCATACCCTCCATTATTCTAGCATTTGGCAACCTGTAGCCCAACTATCCTTCCATGTTCTTAATAAAATTACTTTTAGATGTTGGCTAGCAGTACCTGTTTCTTTCCATTCATATTCTAGAAATAGTATTATTTGTAAATGGCACTAAGCTCAAAGAATACTTTAGGCAGCAATGTTGAATTCACACCCTCTCCTGGTTTGAACTCAGAAGTTCCAGGAAATGCAAGAACACTGTTTTGTGGTTAGACCACAAAAGCAGAAATGGCAAGTGGAAGAAAAAAGAAGTTTTAGATTTTATCACATCCTCCAGAGCAGAGGGCTGAATGCACAGGCTGACTCAGTCTTTTTAGCTTTTGTAAATATGAGCTAATATTTTTCATATAATTGAAAATAATGGTCCACTAGAAAACAATCAAATTGTGTATGTTCCCCTTAAAATGCTGTTCTGTTGAACACACGCTTCTCTCAGCTCCAAAACCCAAGTACAAAATGTCCAGCCCAGCCTTGACAATGCCCTCTTTTGCAGGCTGAGTTATGACTGTTAATTGATAAATCCTCAAAAGTAACATTCAGGGGAAAAACAAAACAGCTAAATAGTTGGATTTCCTACCATCTCAGAGTAAGGTCGTATGTTGAAAGGGAACACTGTTGCTGCCAGTGCACACAGGAACTCTGGACTCATCCACAAGGAAATGAGGTCTGGCACATTGTGATACAAATACCGAAAGAACTGCATCAGGGTGACTGGATATTCTCGAAGCCAAGAGCCTTCCTCCTCTGACTGCCAAGGCTGGGTTGAAAAACAAACACCAGATCAGCACAGACAGCACTAATTGAAGAATGCTTATTTCAGAAAGGAAGAGAAGCTGCAGGGTCAAATATGCAATCAAGCACACTGTCAAACATGCAATGACATACATGATGTAACGTGATCAAAGATGGGGCCAAATGTGATCAACCACATGGACAAGCACTTGTTCAAGCAGAGCAGACATAAGTGATTGAATAGGGGGCCAAGCACATGACCAGCTGTGAAAAGTGCATCGAGAACACGCCAATGTGTGTTGAAGGACCTGTCAGAACACCCGACTGAAGACACAGTGTCTGAACATGTGACCTAATAACTGATCAAACAAGTGACAGAAAATGAGTTTGAGCACATCACCAACACAAACCTGACTCAATGTGACAGAACACATGTCTAAGCATGTGTCTAAGCATGTGTCTAAGCATGTGTCTAAGCATATGATAAACACCCGACCAAACACGTGACCAAGCACCACGATACGGTGACCAGCAAGAGACAGGTCATGTGACAACAGGAATGTGCCCTGCAGCAGGTCATGAAGGCATAACCAGTACACATGTGCAGAAGATGCTTCTAAACATGTTAGCATGGGAGAAACATGCAATGGAGCACATCACAAACACATGACGACCAAACAGGAGACAACCAGACAGGTGCTGCTTTTGAAGCATTTTGTGAGGTAATTTTCAGCAGATAACACATTCGAGCTTCAAACAAATACAGAATTTTCCCACTGAGAGACCAACTTCCACTACTCCTGACATTAGATTCAAAGATGAGAAGATGACACATTTTTCTGGCAGTAAATTCATTTCCTCCAGCATGTGGCTATTCATAGACAGGGGACTTCTCTGCATGTGGAAGGTTCATGTACAAAATCTGCAACTCGCATAGCTCTGAGCAGATGGAATATACTCTCTCTAACATGCCCCCACGATGTTAATTGGAAAAGAAATTCAATTATCTCTGCCAAGGACATTTTATCCTTCTGCTTTCTTGTTTGGTTTTAATTGCAGCTAAACACAAAGCCCAGCCTTTTTGTGGCCACTAATATTTCCACAGACACTGGAAAAAAGTAATATAGAATAACCCACTAAAATGACAGTTTTCACCCAAGTATTATGAGCCTATCTCACAGCTGGTTTTGTTGTGACACTTCACAAAAAATTTTTCTAATTTGGCTTTTCATCACATGGCAAACTCAACTCATAATATTCAAATACAAGCAATATTTTTTTTATGCTTACAGAATTCAGCATGCTCCTCAGCATTCCCAACAACAAGAAGGCAGCTTCTGTGCAAACACTGTGTATTGAAGAGGTAACAGTGCCACAGGAGGCAGGAACTCCAAATATGAATGTCCAAATAGAGTCTAAATCAAACTGTAAGAGGTGAAAGAGAAAAAAGAACATGAAATAATCCCTTTCTCTTACGCAATTGGATACTGCTTTTTATTACACATACAATGCACTCATTTGGCAGTATCTAAAAAATTGTTCTGCATCCTCCAGACTTTATCACCGTAAGTTTCATATGAAAGTCACGTATCACTGAAGAAAATTTCTTTCAACAATGGGCTAATGTAACTGCAATTCTTCACAAAGTATTTAAGTGTTTTGAAACAAAAGAGCACACAGGTTGCACAATCCCCTCAGTTTACTTCTCTCACATCTAGCAGTAAAACCCACATGGTATCCCACAGAAGAAAAAAAAAAATAACAACTCAAAAAAATCAAGTTGCAATTTCCAGCAAGTCTAAATAATTAAATGAATTAAAAAATAAAACAGGACAAAGTTCCCACCTCCTGCATTAAGAGTGCTACTAAGTAGTAGAATTTACTTTTGATTAAACAGTGTCATACTTCAATGCAGTAAACAGATGAGTGAGCTTCATGCCTCTACTTCACGTTAGCACAGTGCTGAATGTGCTGAAAAGTACTGCTCTTGAGAATACAGGCAGACAGAATACCGCCTGGTCTGAAAACTTTTAATTTTCAGTTCTCACTGATAAATAAATGTTAGCACTGCATCCATTTTAAACAGGCACTTTGTCTATCTCGAGTGTGGTTTTTCATCATAAAGCACTACCCTAGGCCTTCTAGGACTCTGTTGTAGACTATAAAATATCTACTCATTTACATACAATTCAAACAAGCCCAAAATTAACCTGCTCAGAATAAGAGCAACCAACATTTTTCAGCAACTGGCTTGCTTCCCCAAAAAAACCACAGAGACTTTTTGAAATAAAAGCTATTTTGTTTTTGTCTGTAACCTTGAGAACCCTCTTTGACACAGCAACTCTCTGCTTCCTAAAAACCACAAAAACCCCCCACAACCAAAGAAAGCAAGCAAAAAATTATGTCCCCTTCAATGCCTATAGCACATCAGATTGAACTGGGGATCTAGTTCTCATTTGGCCCTGAAATGGACCAAAATGATACCAGTGACAGCTAAGCCATAACAGCCTGGCTTCCACAAACCCCCTGGGGTACCCCGTCCTCCCACCCCAGACAGCTCAGCACTAAACACCACACCCTGACTGAGTCAGCTGCAGAGAAGAAGGAGGGGATCTGGTTAATCCGTTATTTTCTTTCATGACAGACAGAACCACATTTACATCTTACTAGATAATCCCTACCTGGCAACCCTGATTACACTGGCTGCTGATGACAGGTGCACTGACCTGCAGGTTTTCAGGCAGTTCAGTGACTGGCTGCTGCAGGAAAAGGGCCATAAGAAGGAAATAGAGTGCAGGTACATTAGTGTGCTTCGGGAGAAGGGACTGCAGAACAGGAAAGCCTGGGAAGTGACAAGCATCCCGGTTGATCTCCCGGACCGTCGATCTGCCACCAGCACTCCTGCCCACATTGAACCCTAAGATGAAAAACAACACACAAAGACAATAATGTTAACAGGGAACTGCCTGTGAAGATCATTCTGACCCATGCAGTGAACTTGAGAGGGTGCCTCCTCAGAAACTGATGCCGTAAAAAATGAATGTGTGCATACAGACTGTCACACACATATGACACCATTCTGCTTCAGTTGTTCACTTTTTTTAAACAGCTAAATTATATCCTTCCAGTACCACATAGATGACACTGCTCCATACAGACTGTCTAATGCTACTGCTTATAACACAGAGATCCATTTTCTGCCTGTGACCACAATTTCTGACTTCTGAAACACCCAAGCTTCTGAAAAAAGATATTTTGCTGGCTGAGAGGGAAGTTATCACCTTAATCTCAGTTACAGATTTATATTACCAAGCAGCAATTCCATGGCCCATTTAAGTCTATGGGCAGCTAATTTTTCTCCAAAGATGTCTCAGGGGCATCTTATTTCAGATGTTTTGTTAATGATTAATCAGTTGGTATTAAGTGCTCTTATTTTGTTTAATTTAAGTGCTGCCAGAGCCACCTTTTGTGACCCCACTTCTACCTAGGTACTTGAATTTCCTCTTTAATGAAAAAAAAAAAAACCCACCAAAACATCAGGATAGCAGAAACTCTTATTTTCAAGTAAAGAAGAAGGCAGGAAGATGTCAGAGACTGAAACGGTTAATGATTTATGCATTCTAAGAGACTTCTGCAGACTTCTGACTTTCTGATGGGCAACTGGGCCCATCCCCCCGCTCCTCCAGTGCAGAAGATGTCAAGCCCCGAAAAGGCGGGAAGAGCCGAGTTTCCACGCCCTCCACATGAACTCCGCGCCAAAAAGGGGGACACCAACCTATGAAAACAACTCCCCGCCCTGGGGGAGGTGCTAAGGATATGGATTTTGACTGGTGACTTTGGGGCTTTGGCGGGGTTTTTTGTTCTTCCTTCTCCCCCCACCACCTGCGGATCAAGACATCGCTGGACCCAGTGGGTGGTGATTATCTCATCTTTTTTTTCTTGCTCTTCCTCACTCTTACCCTGTCTTTCTCTCCCCTATGCATTTTTCTCCTCCCCAGAAAGGTTATGACAGCACCCAAAATGTTAACATACCTATTGATGCAGAATTGTTAAAATAAATCTTGTCAATATATGTTTTCAAACACCGATTATTTAGTGTCGTTTCGCTTTAATCCACCCCAAAGGAATTATTGATAAAACCTGGGTTACCCCCTCCGCCCCCTTTTTCCTGGGGTGGGTCGTAACAGAAGACAGTTCAGTTTCCACATCAGCAGAGTGAGCCATTCTTCTGACATTGCCAGAGGTCAGGTTGTTTTTCTGAGACTCAAATACAGATACACTTTCCACCGGAAACTGACTTTTTAAACAGAAAACATCTATCAGGAATCAGACCAGTGCTACAATTTGAGGGAATTCCATCAGTAACTTTCAACAAAAATGGCTCATATTTCATCTCATGAGAAATTCTGGAGCCAGTATGTTCCGTCTTATTAAAAAACACAGGGTAAAAAAATTAGATAATCTGTCACTATCAGTTGATGAGACACAAGTTTAAAAATATCTGTTTGGACACGGTCTAGCTTGGATTTAATAAAGTGATACTATAATAAGAAAAAATAGGAAAACTCTACAAATGCTCTTCAAATGTGATTGTATATCAAAATCTTATTTAGAGAGATTTTGTGACTGAAGAAAGTGTTTATGTTATTGGATGCTTAAAGCAGACACTGAATAAACAACAGTCTATTGCCTAAAATACCAGTGGTTCTCAAGTTTTTAAGGCACAATCGTGCAAGGGAAATGCTTGTGCAAAAATTGTTTCTTAAACAAAATACAGAACGTTAATCAAAATTAGTCAAACAACAGGTGCTTTTTATGATAACAATAAATATTTGCATGTGTTATACGGCTTCAGAAACGCTGTTTTCCTTAATCTTTCTAATTATTAATGCAAATCATTATTAATGGAAAGAACCATCCTATGCCCCTAGCTGAATATCCCAAGGGATATATTATGGGAAACTGTAAACATACAAACTTAACAGAGAGTTTTATTTATGCAAAAGTAACAAGATGGCATACTTTGAAACCTATCAAAGAGACAAAGCAGAAAAAATATTTTTTAAATATTTTTATACTTTCATTTCAGGAAGAGCCCTCTTCCTGAAGTAAGATCACTTTCAACAACACTTCACAATTATTTCCTTATAATAAACCAATTCAGAAAAGCCTTTGGCGCAGAAACAGATCATACACTGCTGCAACACAGAGAGGTGGCTCCTTGTATAGTTATTTTAGGAACAGCTTTAAGTTGAAAGTATTGTGATACCAGTGCCCTGGTCTAAAGGCTACTCAAGCTCCTCAAAGGTTCCCATTTAACCTCAATCAGTGGGTTTGCACCAGGGCCTGAACGGACATTCATCTAAAACATTCCACCTTATCTGGACTGAAAAAAACCCCAGGTCCATGGGAAATTGCCTCTACACCTGCCTACAAAGAACTGACATCCATTACTTCAGACATTGGGAAATGCATTTCAGACAGCTGAGAGATACTCAAAATGGGGGTCCTGTAGACTGAAGTGTGATACACTGAATTCTAGGTCACATGGGGTAACTGAGAGGTTTGATAACCCTGATAAGTGAGGCTTTAAGAACCTGCAAAAAAAGTCTTTAATAAGACAGAGAGCATGTTTGTGTATGGACGAACATCGGAGAGGGAGAGGGAAAGAAACTTTGAGATGATACCACGAACACAGAAATTCCCAAGATAAAAGTCCAAACTGGTAAATCTGATTGGCACAGAACTCAGTAGACAAAGTAGTTCAGGTGTAACACCACACGATGCTCTAACTAATAATAGTAAACAAATAAGTAAATTTTACTGAATCTCTGTTAGCTGTGTACATAAGGTGCTATGCTATACTACCTTTTCATCTATAGCTTAGATGTGCCTGCCCATGGGACATATTTAACCTTACCATGATGGTAACAGAAAAAAACAATTGGCTACACAGGCTCTGTGCAGATGAACTACAATGACATCTGTGCAATGTCAGCTGGAGGGCAGTTTTGTAAAACCGCTCCCTTTTGCCTAGGAAATCTTAACTCTTAGTTGTCAGAAAATGAGGAGCAGAAGCATCTGATTGCAGCACAGACAGTAACAGAAAGGATGCACCTCCCAGACATCATCCAATAACCCCCCTCCCTCAACACAGGAGCACAGGTGTTCCCAGTAATCCCTAAATCCCGAGGAGTTGAGATGCATACCTAGCACAGTACCAATCTTATTGGTCAGGACAGAATCCGTCTGATCGAGCCAGCCTCCACCACTGAGACCCTCCTTAAACTTGATCAGGATGGACTGATTACTCAACAGGACCACAAGAATTCGCATGGCTGCTGTGACTGTGGTGGAATGCAGATGTTCTTCCATAAACATCATAATCCAATCAAAACCCAGTGTCTTGACCAGTTCTTCACAAGCCCTAAGTAAAGAGAGTTTTAAAAAAAAAAAAAAAAGTCACATTTTACAGCATTTAGTTTCCTACTACACAGCAAAAAACAATGTCCTCCAGTGCAGGGCAAACTTCAAGAGTAAATTCAGATCTATCAAAGAGTTAACTGAATTCTTAGGTAAGTTTGCTACAAACACAAATGTCACTCATTGAATCTTGTTAGATGGAACAGGTTAAGCTGTATTTATTTAGAAGAAAGGAAAAACTAATTACAGCTCCTGGGACTATTACACTGCATGATATTTCTCCAACTGTTGCTTGTGATAATGAATATGGAATTCTGAACTGGACACTTTTTGTTAAGCCATACAGGAATTTTTCACAAGTCTTCTGAATAAACAGGTGTTTAAAAAAGTGAAGGAACGTTGTTTGGTTGGTTTTATTAAGGGAAGAGTTGCTTGGAAATATCTGAAAATATGTGGGGTTTTTTTTCCTTTTTTTAAAGCACTATTCCTGAAAAGCTTAAACAGGTTTGAGTTGTGTGTCCATCAATCACTACGTAATCTACAAATGCCATACATTCACAAAATGCCATCGACAGACTCCAGACAGGCTACTGGGTTGAAAGCTGTATTTTGTCAAGGTTTAACATGAGAGTGATTCAATGTCTCTTCTCCATCTTGCCATATGACTCTACGGCCTCATTAAACTACAGTATTATTCTTCCCTCACATACAATTTTAAATAACTAAGGGGCATTCTACGGTCAATGATCCTAACAATAACCCCTGCTGGAGCCATTTGATCTCAACCAAATGAGAAGCTGATTACCCCACTACTCTAAAAACACAAGTTTTCTCTTTGACAGATTTTATTTTCTCTATAGCCACACACGAAGTTATGAGAAAACAGCACCATGAATCATGTATTCCATCTCTACTAGCATACTTAAAGGTAATTCAGTGAATCGAATGAGGGCTGTGTAATTCTCACCCTTGAAATAAAAAATTATAACCTTTCTCTACCTCAAGGGTTTCTTTGTACTTACTGCAAATTAACAGTTGTCTTTTCTTTAGATGTATACAGAAGCTTCAGAAGGATATCTAAAAGTCTGTTCCGTAGCAGAATAAGATTAGCTGAAACAAGTCCTCCAAAATCATCCTCTGTTCCTAAATATTAAAAAAAAAAACCACAAAAAAATAGAAACAAAATTAGGTTTTTGGAACTTGGGTATTTTAAGACTATTCATAAATTCCATCCATAAGCAAAGGAAGGTGTACTAAGTACACATACACCGCTGAGAAATGGTTGGTGCCCCGTTACGACTGTCACACACAGTTTGGGCAGTTTGAAGAACAGGTAAAAGGTAATCACAACTCCTCAGACAATAATCTAAACTGAAGTGGTCACTCCTGGCAGGTGGAGATACAAAACCAATCAAATACCAGCCCTTCACATTCCCCTCCCTTCTCTCAAAACTGCGTAACATGGTAACTAATGCACAATTTAGCATTTTGAAAGCTAGGTTGGTGAGGGTGAGGGGTGGGAATACTGATACTTCCCAAATCCCTCCAAATCTAAGAAATGGAGACAAAAATTAGTTGCCTTTTCTTTTAACAGACCCCCAAGCTCATCATCAGTTGAAAACCACACTGCAGCCAAGCCAATTCATGCAGCTCAGGACTAGCTTTACAGTTATTTTGCAAATCCCTCTTCCTGTACCTTATACTATCAGAGGAGGGCCATGCTTTTACATTATTTAAAATCAATAAAATCACAACTTGAGGCAACATGTGCACAAATAAAGACAGATAAATGGATACCTTCTGAGCCAAGGCTTTGTGTACAAGATGCAAACACAAAGCATCTTCTGTGACAGAAATACAGCAGAACTGGTGAACACCACTAGCCTAAAAATTTCTCGTCCTCTGCCTCAAAAGCTTCTCTCTCTATTCCTGCCACATACTGAATTTCTCCCCAAAGTTCTTCAGTCTCCTAGACAGGCAAAAAAGCAGCTCAGGCTGTGGTTAGCCTGGGAAAAAAAAAAATCATGGCTGGCCTGTAGGGAGAACATCAATCTGGATCTCTCTCCAATACCCACACCCTCTTTTTTACCAAAAAGCTCAAATTTAATCATCTTTGTGACCATAAGAAGCAAAAGTATTGAGAAGGAAGAGGTGAGGCACAGTGGAATAATGATGAATCCCACTGGACCACAGAAAGGTTTGGGTTGGAAGGGAGCTTTAAAAATCATCTAATTCCAAACTCCTCTGCTATAGGTAGGGACACCTTTCAGTAAAGCAGCTTGCTCAAAGCCCCGTCCAATTTGGCCTTGAACACTTCCAAGGATGGGGCATCCACAACTTCTCCGGGCAACCTGTTCCAGTGCCTCATCACCTGACAGTAAAGAATTTGTTCCTAATATCTAATCTAGACCTACTTTCAGTTTAAACCCATTCCCTCTTGTCCCATCACTACATGCCCTTGTGGAAAGTCCCTATCCAGAAAGTGCAGACTGCCTAAACTTTGTTCTTCAGGAAACCAGACCAATAAAACCAACTTTAAAGCAGAAAACACTTCTCTCTCACTTGTCCCTGTTCACCAGTATATTCCCAAGAGATGCAGAAACATGGGATCTTCAGATACTCCTTCTAGTTATTTGGGTGACATCCACTGTGGGACTAAAGCATTTCTGTTCAGGGAGACTGATGGAAAATGCAACTGCATAAGCCTTTTATCTTAAGGAAAACAAAGGTAGAAATGGTCTCAAAACAATTCAATATAAAAATTATTGAAGGACAGCAACATTTTTTTTTTTACCTAAGAAAAATAACTAGGCTGTCTTAGTTAATTCTTTCACTTCTTCCACACCTGGAGGGAAGATGCCTTTTTTTTCCCTTTCCCCACAAAGCAGTAGAGATGCACAGCTGATTTGAAGCAGCAAGTGGAGGAAAGAGAACAAAACTATACAGTGTTATATGAAGGAAACAAAAGAAAGCTGAACAGGTTTTGCTCTGCTTTGCACTCAATACTGAAAACCAAAGTACCAGTACTAATTGGCAGCCAGGTTATAACAAAATTATGACATTGCTAATGGCACTATTTCTACGCTTCATGTGTTCAAGCACAGAAGAGATCACAAAGTATTTTTATTCTACTGCTTCAAAGCGATGTCAACACTTACCACTGTCAAGTTTTTCTTCATTGTTTATTTCCATGACCACAAACTTCTCACAGACTGCAAACGTAGGTAAAGTGGAAGAGATGAACTGTCCAAACCTTGATGTATATAGAAAAAACATCACTCATTGATATGACAGATAAACTCTCATCTATCAATAATTCACCTTAAATATAAAACTGTGACACTAGTGACAGGGTAGTATCCCAAAATGTCAGCTTTCTCACATCTTTCCACATTGACGAAAGTTGTCTCTAATCAAAGTAACTACCCAAAACACAAATTAACTTGTAGTAATTAATGGAATCTTTGCAGACAAGTCTGCAGGTAAGGGACCCAGAAAATGCTCTGATTCAAGAAAGGAAACAGAGATACCACCAAGTCCTAGTAAAATGAACACCTCAAGTTAAAGAGAGGAGAACAAAAACATTATTCTCAACCCTTTATAGATGAACAATTATTACATCAATTATTACAGTGGTTACTCAACTCTGGAATAACATTTATGTCTATAGCTTGAGGTTATCTAACACAAGGTCATGGTTTTCCATGACAAGACGTTGATGTACTCAAAGAAAGGAGATGCAATATATTCCTCTTTCTGCTGCAACTAACCTGACATGATCCCTAGCCAGTGTACCTTTTCCCAAGTTATGCAATATTTTTCATTTTTTATTTCCAGGAAAGAAAACAAGGAAAATTCAGACAGGCATCCTACAATTTGTTCTGTAACCATTTAAGCTTAAAATCAATGGTTATATTCTTGCATAAATTTTTTTCTTCTGTATAATTAAAATAAAGACAGGTCAGATGTTCAGGTTGAGCCTTCTGACACCTATAATTGTACTTAAAGTGAGAAGCTGAAAACATGACCATTTGTATGCAAAGAACTGCAATATTTTATCCATTTTCTTTATAATGAAATGGGAGATGAGAAAAATCACGTTATCAAGGACTTCAGCTAATTTTAAAGCATTTCAAATACTCCTGTATGTATGAATTACAATAATTGGTGTAATTTCCATCAGTCTGAATCAATGGTAACGTATCTGACAGTCTTAAATATTTTTTTATACCGTGATGATTAAGAAAAAATCTGGAACTAAACCTTTCACTCAGGATAGTAATTAAAACTGCACTTTAACCTGAAGTATCATTATAGCTCATCTCAAGTAATATTAATAATATTCAATATTCAATAATGGTATTTAAGAGAAGTGCTCAGTGCTTCACATGAACAAGGGAGCTGCAATTCAGCACCTTTAACTTCTCACCTGTAGAACATTAGGCCAGTTTGATAATCCAGTCATACTTGATCAGACACAAACTGAAAACAATATGCAAATCAAGGCTTTAACATACTGGCTATGTCTAGTTCAGTCTAGTTCTTTGAGAAGCAAAAGAAAAAAATCTGTACATGAGCATTCCATGTTACACACTCCATGGCCGTATGACCATTAAGTATTTTTGACAGAGATCACCAACATAATAAAGACAAGAAAGACAGAACTATCACAGGTGTGGGTTACCTGAGTAAGTCATAGCTGCTAGGGAAGCCTTGAAGCAAAAAGCTCAGCACGTTACTAATTGCAGCAATAGTGGGCTGGGACAGAGACATGTCTCGAAGAGTCAGGAGCAGTCTTGGGATGAGCTGGAATTCCCTCATTAACTTTGCGTTCTTTGCTGCTTCGCTGGAAGAAGGAAAGAAAGGAGATGGCAATTTAAAATTGAGGCATCCTCTACATATTACCTAATCCTGTAAGTCCCATTACCAGGCTTGCATTGGCTCATACCTTGACTCAGTGAGAAGTTCAATGAAGTGCTCAAATAATGACAGATGAAGCTCATAGGGTGCATGAAGCCAGACCTGAAATACAGAATAAACAATGATGTGTTGGGTACACAAACTGACTCGTAGAATAGAAAAGGACATTAACATACCAAAGGTTATGAAAGGCTTGAAGAGATTAAAATTGTTCCTGTATGTGACTATTTACCTGTCCATAAAAAAATGCACACTTCCAAACATATTATATTCTCTGTCAGTGTATCATGCTGAAAACTTCTAAAGAGTTCTAGACAAAAAGTTACACAATTATCTGGAACACCTCTTTAAACAGATGGTGCAAAGCAGTTATTAGGGTTTACAAGGCTGATGTGAAACGCTGTGTTAAGTTCATTAGGCTTAACTGAAGATTTTTGTCTTTGTAAAATTAACTTAATATCTTCTGCCTGGATTAAACTCAAGGTCTTCCCTGATTTTGATTTTTTTTTGCCCAGCATTTCCTGCAGTTAAATTATTTAGATTCTCTAGCAAAAAAATCCAAACTAACAAACAAAACAAAACAAAAAATCAATTGTTCAATCAATAGAAGAAATAAAAGATATAAAAGCCAGAAAGCTCACAGTTACAGTTGCCAATCTTAAAATTGACTTGCTATTGAACAAAGTATAATTAATACTTGTGCTCTGGTGTATAAAACTGGCTTAAATAAAAATGTTTCTAGCTTTCACTTTTCTTCTAATCTTATAATCTAAAACGATGAGAACAAATCTTTTAATTTTCCTGTTCTGCATGACTAAGAACATCTAATTTATCCAATTTAAGTGAAATGCTTGGGTCACTGATTTCTGAATGCAGAAGAAAATAAATAATTTTAAAAAAGCCCAACCCACAAACAAAAAAACCAACTAAGCTAAAAAAAGTTTCTTCTCAGTGACTCACAGACCTACTGTCTGTACATTTTTCAATTTATTTTAATCTGTTAAGTGTATTCATCCTTCAGTTGGTCTTCAGGGAAAAAACAGACAGGCACAAACTAAACAACAACAAATTGGATCTTTTGTAGTTGCTTCTGAGTGACTATACACCACTGATGAAATTTCTCAGCTGGTTCTTTTATGGGGGAAAGAAAACAAAAAGGGAAAAAAAAAAAAGAGAGAAGAGTAGTCTTCAGCAGAATTCATTTACAGCCTCACTGCAGAAGCAGTTGGGCTGTGATTCTCACTTCTCTGCTAAGCGTTCACCTAACTTAAGATCTCTACTACAAACATCATCTCTGGCAGATGAAGTAACTTCTATTAAGTCTATGTTTAATTTCTGAGGACAAAGGAAGCATTTTTGTAACTCACAAGTTTTGTTAAAGATTAACTAGTTACATGATACTGAAAAACCTATGTTTAGACACAGCACAAGCTTATTCCTAGTTTTAACATTACACTTTAAAAAAAAAAAAAAGGAAACTTTGTTGGATGACAAATTTCCTCTGGTTTAGAACCCCACTCTGTGTGCCACAATTACAGCATATTGTTGATTTTGACAAGTGGGGGCGCTGGGTGCATTGAAGACCTTTAAGGTCAAGAAAAAGCAAACTTAATAAGACCAGTTGATTTTATTAAAATAAATGCTATAGTAAGCAGCAGGAGATTTTTTCATAGACAAGACCCTTCCATAAGGTTTCCAGGAGTGCTCTGAAACTCTCAGACATCTAAAAAAAGGAAATGGGTTAAGTCTGTAAAGTCATTTGTGCAAGACGGACTTGTGATATTAAGTCAGTATCTATAACTAGCTTAGTAGCATTAGTAGTATTTTTATTTATTTATTTTAGTATATGTGAGTCAGAATTCTTTTACTCTGTCTATGTTAGGTACAGATAATATTAAAGGAGTAAACACTAAAGGACAAGGTCTACGAATCGTTTATCAGCCTCTACCACACTAGCATTTCCTTCTGACCTTTGCTACTTTCCTTAGTTTGACAATACTTAAATATTTCATAGGTTGTGCAAGAAGAATTTTAATTCCCTTACTACTCCTGCAGGAGATGTATGATAAAATGATTACCATGTTTTATGTTGAAAGTTTACCTCTTACTGTTATTTTCAGTGTATCTTTCATGCCTTGATACATGTACTGCAGCAGAACACAAAGGTTAAAAGAAGTTGATGAACCAAAACCTACAAAACGTATCCTCTAAAACAACAAAAAGCAGAAACATCTGTGGCACCCATTCAGTGCTTCTGCAGTGATTCAAGCCATTTCAGCAGGAAAAGTCACCAATAATCTTGTTGCTCAGCTGCTTTATTGTACTATGTAAGAAACAGTAAGTTCTCAACATAACAACCTAGTTTGCTGCTGTTCAATATTTAAGGTAATCACTATCCAGCATCATCATCACTTCTCTGTGCAGCTTTACATACTTCAAAATCACAGAGTAGATCCTGGAAGGCGGCAGAATTTGGAATAATGGATGTCTCATGCCCGCTATCAACAGTTCCCACCAAGGAAAAGGTCAGATGGAGGATGTGGCTGTTCAGAAGGGATCGTTTCTTCTTTAACAGCATTGCCAGCAACTGGAACAAGTCAACAGAAAAGGAATTAGCAGCCAATGAGCACACAGCAATGTTGTCTAAGCACAAAGAGTACAGATGAATGTCTGCATCCCTTCTTAGAAGGCCCTTAAAGTAAGTCAGATACTCTTGATAAAAGGGTTTGAAAGTGGCATTACAGCTGGCTAAAAAAGGGGCATATCCAGGACACCCTCCAGTTCATAAAACATGTGTTCTACGCTGCAGACAGTATCTAGGCCCTGAGGATTAGGTGCACACACACCTCTCAGCCCTCTGGCAGTCAGGCACAGTTGAAGAATCTCTCTCAAACCACACTATTTGGTGATGTCAATACAAGTGGAATGTAAGGTCATATGTGATGATCCACTGACTACTTATGGTACAAGGAGGACACTGTCTCAGTTTGTTCGGTCAGTGTAAGCCAAGGTCTGCAACAGGTTTGGAATAACATGTTTTGACATAACTCTACCAGGCATTAACACCACAAGGTTTGTAAATGCACTGCCCAAACCACAGAACTTTCCATTTCAGTAAAGCAGTCTTCATGAGAAACGTAAAATTCATTGCTCATGTGAAGATCTTTCCAAATCAGTCAACCAATCCTTCTGCATAACTGACTGCCCTTTCCCCATTCTGATGGAGAAGTAATAAGTCTTCAGCTTGAAAGCAAACAGCATCACCAACTATAAAGTTTGTGCAGCCTCCTCAGAATGATGATTCTAGGAGTCCACTTGTTTGGTTTTCTTCATGTGTCCCTATCCTCCTCTCCTGCTGGCAGATCAGAGAGACAGAAGCTCTTAGGCTTGCAGAGGTGGGTTCGAAAATCATGGAAAAAGAGCCATCTAAGTACCACAGTTGTGCTCTTATGTGCCGTTAATGAAGGCTCAGTTTCACCGAAGCACCTAAATGTGCACAATGGCATGGCAAAGACACTTTCCCCCCTCTCCTTTAAAAGCCATCCTAAAT
The DNA here is from genome assembly GCF_003945725.1 of Corapipo altera. Lineage (NCBI taxonomy): Eukaryota > Metazoa > Chordata > Aves > Passeriformes > Pipridae > Corapipo > Corapipo altera. The sequence goes on from NW_020884908.1 coordinate 5,438,813, forward strand.
AACTCATCTGTGCTAATTAGCCAAGAGCTCAGTAAACTTAAGAACAGAAACCACAACACAAGGAATTTCCATGGGAACTGCTGTGACAGACAGTGAAATTCCATCAGTGTGATCTGTTTTAAGACATTTTTTACATACCTGATAACCTCTGATTCTTTCCATCTCTTTGCTGGCCAGTGGATTGCTCTTTACCACACAGACCAAAGCCTTCACAGCTGCATACAACCCTTCTACATCTGATGCCATGGCTACAAGTCCCAAAATAGCAGCAGCTCCACCAATGTACTGCAGTGTAGTGGCAACAGGTTTGGGGACAAATGTTCTTACTCCTAAGCATAGGCAGAGAAAATAAATTAAAGCAAAATAAAACCTAATTTCTGCAGGAAATAATTGTGAAAATACGAAAGCATTTTGCATTTTAGCATTGCTTGAATTACAAAATGAATGTCACTAGAAGAACTATGACACCTCGGAAAAGGATGTGAAGGAAATATATTGCACTGGAAAATAGTTTATGACCTAAAGTAATTAAATATATTTTCATAATGATACATTATACAAACTGAAACAAGCATCCTATGCCAGCAAAAAAAGATAACAGTATGTCCACGGAATATAAAAATGTTCAATAAATGTAACAATGCACCATTATACCACATGAATGCAATCAATTACATGATTTATCTTCTAGACCTAAGTTCTTATTGACAAGTAATTAATAATTTTCGAACATAATTCTCAAGTACTCAACTCACCCAAATACCCTATCAAAGCTGCACCAATGGAGCGTGCTGGTCCATTCAAATGTCCTGCTGAGTTATGGAGCAGCTTCACAGGCGTGGCATTTTCATGAGAAGAAATTGCCAGCTGAAGAAAACAAGAAAAAAAGCAGGGGCTGAAGTGAAGATGTTTTTTTAATGCAAATCTAGACATAACTTCTGTATTTTCCTCCTGTGATAAAGAGTAACATATAAGAAAACAGAACTAGAGTCATTAAGATACTCTCTAAAGTTAAGAGAAATCTCCATTCTCAAAGGTTAAGGAAGATGAGTGTAACTACTAAAACAATCCCACCAGGCCTTAGAATGAGTTCGGGTTGAAAGGGACATTTAAAAATAATTTAGTTCAATTCCCCTCCTGTGGGCAAGGACATCTTTCACTATATCAAGTGGCTCAAAGCACCACCCAGCCTGACCTCGAACACTTCCAGGAAATGAGCATACACAGCTTCTCTAGGCAATTTCTTCCAGTGCCTCACCACCTTCATCATCAAAAGTTTCATCCTTATGCCTAATCTAAATCCAGTTTTTTCCAGTTTAAAACCACTGCTCAGTGTCCTACCACTACAGGCCCTGGTAAAAAGTCTTTCTCCATTGTTCTTGTAAGCCTCCCACAGGTATTGAAAGGTTGCCAATAAAGTCTTCCTCAGCCTCTTCTTCAGGCTGAGCCAGGCCAAGTCTCTCAGCCTTTCCTCACACATGGTCTTTTGAACAAAAAATTCACTGATTTTTAATGTACTCTGAAGAAAAAGTAAACTAATGTTCTGATTCCCAGATCTGAATCACAGCTAGAGGAGTAAGCTATCAGTTCTGTTATCTGCAACAGTAGAAATATTGTTCAACAATGTAATCTTAACTGTGTTTCTATAGGAGTACAACTATCCTCTACATCAAAAAGCCAAAATACCCCCAAAAGGTGCTAAGATACACGGTTAACAGTAAATCCAAGAATGTGTATAAAATTTAGGAGTAATTTCAAGAATATGAATAAAATATAGGGTTACAGTCTTCCTCTTTCTCCCCCTCTCCTCTCCCCCCTCAAACACGACAGTCATCATGGACAACTTTTCTGACAAGTACATTATTGTTCCTGGTTGCATTGACTAAATTGTCTTCAAAGAAGTTAAAAGAAAGGAACAAGTCATGCACATTAACCAACTAGTTTCCCAACATACCTGTTTGGCAATAGCTTTACTGTCCAACTTGTTGTAAACTTTCCTTATTTTTGCCACTGTAAATGAAGAAACTGACAGTGCATAGAGACCAAAAGACACCTTCTCTTCTGGTACCAAAGATATTGGAGATGGATTGATTCCTTCAGACTTTGAATCTTTGCCTTAAAGACAAAATAAAAGTTCATTTCAGTAACACCACTGTTTTCCTTTTCAGTTTCAAGAGAAAAATCTTAAGAAAATTATATTGCAGAAAAATTATAGAAGAAAGATTTGATAAATAGCTGAGATGTAATCCTGTCCAGCCTAGGGGCTGTTCACTTCCCACCTGAAGGAAAACAAAGTAATCAAAAACCAGAGAAGTATTGGGTACATCTGCATCTTTGCCTGTGAAAAGACTTTCTACAATGGTTTACTAGAAAAACCGCCTTAGGATGGTACAAAAGATGCAAGATTCAAGGAGAATACATAACTGTATCTTTAATATTTTCTATCCACTGCTCTAAAGTGGATGCTTCTTGTGAGGCACTGCAAGCACTGTGATTGACAGCTGTCTACAACCTCAGAGGAAGCATGCAAAACTCAGCACTTAAAGGCTAAACAGAGAAATTCACTTCTGCAGATCCCGTCAGGTCAAAAGGTGCAACTCTGGTGAACCACAAGAACGGAATTAGAAAAGCATAAAGGATCCTCACCTAACACACAAAGAGAGAAGTTGGTGTCTACATAATTTGTTGAAACAGGGTCAAGTCTGTCAAATCTCACTTGGGTGAGAATGGTTCACTTGGGTGTCTGCATATTTAAAAACAGAGCTATGGACACACATTTCTAACAAGGTCATTTAAATCTTTTTGTGTTGCACTTCCCTCAATTTCAGAGAGGAACACTTAAAATTGCTCATATTTGCTAGCTACAAATATTAAAAGTTTTAAATACTTAAAAACTATTTGCTGCACCACCACCTCTCCCTTTTTAACATTTTTTCTAGTTGACCCCTTTGGGCCTTAAAAATGACATTTCAAGACGGTTGTATTTGAAGTACAGAACAGATTGCAGATGAGCAAATGAGTGTTATCACCAAAAGCTGACAGGTTAAAATGCCTTTCTAATTTCACTTTCTACAGATAAATATAATATACAGTACGAATAATGACAGCTTTAAGCGTTTTCAACTAGTTTAAAACCGAAGTGAGGAATACAAGCACTTCTATCTATCTATCTATCATATCTCAGTACAAGAACTACCAGAAGTATGTTAAAACAGTAATTTGGATTTCTATCATTGTCTTCAATAGCAGCCACTAATCTTCTTCCTATGAACAGCCATAGCTTTTCCTCTCTGCCACTGCATACTCTCTCACCTCTTCTGCACACAAAAGATTCCACTACACCCAGACCAAGCTACCAGCTGCCACATGAACTGTACTTACATGGTACATATACTGCTTGGAAGCTTCCGACGTAATTTGGTCCCAGCTCATAAATGGTGCTGATTCCTGGGGCAGGCAAAACCTCCTCCAGGAAATGCGTAGGGCCCAAACGCCACACTAAGGACGAGAGCTGGCGCTGTGCGGGCGGGGTGCCAATGTAGGCATAGACAGTGCTGACCACAGGTGGATTGGCAGAACCAGAGCCACTGGGACTGCTATGAATGTAGTGAAGCTGTAAAGGAGAGAAACGTGGGGAAGTTACTGAGAGAGCACGGGTACCGCGACAACAAGATCAGAAATTTGGGAAAGCGTTTTTACACACCAGGGGATGTATCAAACAGCTGCTATGTAACATATGGTCTTCTGATACTGTGTTGAAATAGGCAGTGAAAAACACTAAACTGAAAGTAAATGCAAAGACCAGAAGCTAAGGGGCTTTCAAAAGATGAAGCTGTGTATGAAAACACAGGATGAGAATACACGGATTCTGTGCTTAAAGACGCTGTATCTTGATTCTGAAAACCAAGTCTCTATGACCATCACTGTTTTTTGCAAAAACAGTAGGACAACCTCAAAGTTGTGTTGCTTCTCCTTTTTCACCCAGTGAAAACATACCTTTGGTAATTATACTGTTTTGAGCTAAAGTGCAAACGTGATGAACTAAATTTGGTAATATTTTTCAAACAATACAGCAAGCACATGAGTAAGATCCTGGCCTACATATAATGACAATAATAATCTCACAGGCCTTTTCTATCTGCATTGTAAAAATTCTGTTACCAGCTATTGAATGTAGTCATGTATGACAAGACAGATGGCCAGATACACACTCATGTATCACAGTTATTAGCATAACAAGTTACTACAGTCCTCCTTCTGTAAAAGGAATACTGGAGGTAAACTTTGAAAGACAACATATGGTTGTACCTATGTACAGTAACATTAGCTAATTTACACCCCAGACCAGGTTTTGCTTTCTCCCTTAAAGCCTACACTTGACAAACGATGTTTGGTTATCTCTTACGAGCTGGGAATACTCTGTTCAGTGGACAGGCCCACAGCAATCTTTCCTGCTCTCTGCTTTTGGCCTCCAAGTTTCTTCCACGTAACAAGATAATTGACCTTTACAACTAACTGTGGTGTTTAATCTACAATCAATGAATAACAACACTGGACATCTCAGTGGCTATCACTGACAGGGGGGATGCTATTTCTGGGGTGGGAATGGGGCTGGGAAAGGAACAACCTGAACAGATTGTTCTATTGGCAAAGATCAGATTGGCAAAGCTGTGTAATCTTCCTATTATTTAATCTTAGATCTTCTACATGGTCCTGGGATAAGTCATCTTCTGCTTTTTATAATCCTTCTAATTAGTTAGCAGCATAGCTGTGCCACACTTGCCTCACATTATGTGCAACATGCTTACTTTTTATCTGCTCCTCTTAAAAGGACTAGGGTTGGCTTTGAGGTGTGTAGTGAGCAAAGACCCCTTTTTTCCCCAAGGCTCTTCATTTTGTGTTTTTTGTTTGTTTGTTGTTTTGTTGGTCAGTTTGTTTGGGTTTTTAGGCTGTGGGGGTTTTCTTTGGTCTTTTTTTTGGGGGGAGGTTGATTTTTTT